>NC_053024.1:450758920-451032012 GCF_003073215.2 Triticum urartu | reverse complement strand
ATGGAGATCATGGTGTCATACCGGTGACGATGATGATCATGGCGCCCCAAAGATGGAGATCAAAAGGAGCAAAATGATATTGGCCATATCATGTCACTATTTGATTGCATGTGATGTTTATCATGTTTTACATCTTATTTGCTTAGAACGACGGTAGCTTAAATAAGATGACCCCTCACAATAATTTCAAGAAAGTGTTCCCCCTAACTGTGCACCGTTGCGAAGGTTCGTTGTTCCAAAGCACCACGTGATGATTGGGTGTGATAGATTCTAATGTTCGAATACAACAGGTGTAAGCCAGATTTACACACGCAATACACTTAGGTTGACTTGACGAGCCTAGCATGTACAGACATGGTCTCGGAATATGGAAGACCGAAAGGTCGAACATGAGTCGTATAGAAGATACGATCGACATGAAGATGTTCACCTATGATGACTAGTCCGTCTCACGTGATGATCGGACACGGCCTAGTTGACTCGGATCATGTATCACTTAGATGACTAGAGGGATGTCTGTCTGAGTGGGAGTTCATTAAATAATTTGATTAGATGAACTTAATTATCATGAACTTAGTCTAAAAACCTTTGCAAAATGTCTTGTAGATCAAATGGCCAACGCCCATGTCAACCTCAACTTCAACGCGTTCCTAGAGAAAACCGAGCTGAAAGATGATGGCAACAACTATACGGACTGGGTCCGGAACCTGAGTATCATCCTCATAGCTACCAGGAAAGCATGTGTCCTAGAAGCAGCGCTAGATGAAGCACCCATCCTAGAGAACCAAGACGTTATGAACGCTTGGCAGTCGCGTGCTGATGATTACTCCCTCGTTCAGTGCGGCATGCTTTACAGCTTAGAACCGGGGCTCCAAAAGCGTTTTGAGCAACACGAAGCATATGAGATGTTCGAAGAGCTGAAAATGGTTTTCCAAGATCATGCCCGGGTCGAGAGATATGAAGTCTCCGACAAGTTCTACAGTTGTAAGATGGAGGAAAATAGTTCTGTCAGTGAGCACATACTCAAAATGTCTGGGTTGCACAACCGCTTGTCCCAGCTGGACATTAACCTCCCGGATGAGGCGGTCATTGACAGAATACTTCAGTCGCTCCCACCTAGCTACAAGAGCTTTGTGATGAACTACAATATGCGGGGGATGGTGAAAACTATTCCTGAAGTATTTTCAATGCTGAAATCAGCGGAGGTGGAAATCAAAAAGGAACATCAAGTGTTGATGGTCAATAAAACCACTAGTTTCAAGAAAGGCAAGGGTAAGAAGAACTTCAAGAAGGGCGGCAAGGGAGTTGCCGCGGCCGGTAAACCAGTTGCCGGGAAGAAGTCAAAGAATGGACCCAAACCTGAGACAGAGTGCTTTTATTGCAAGGGAAAGGGACACTGGAAGCGGAACTGCCCCAAATACTTAGCGGACAAGAAGGCCAGCAACACTAAAGGTATATGTGATATACATGTAATTGATGTGTACCTTGCCAGTACTCGTAGTAGCTCCTGGGTATTTGATACCGGTGCGGTTGCTCATATTTGTAACTCAAAACAGGAGCTGCGGAATAAGCGAAGACTGGCGAAGGACGAGGTGATGATGCACGTCGGGAATGGTTCCAAGGTCGATGTGATCACCGTCGGCACGCTACCTCTACATTTACCTACGGGATTAGTTTTAAACCTCAATAATTGTTATTTAGTGCTAGCTTTGAGCATGAACATTGTATCTGGATCTCGTTTAATACGAGATGGCTACTCATTTAAATCCGAGAATAATGGTTGTTCTATTTATATGAGAGATATGTTTCATGGTCATGCCTCGTTGGTCAATGGTTTATTCTTAATGAATCTCGAACGTGATGTTACACATATTCATAATGTGAATACAAAAAGATGTAAGATTGATAATGATAGTCCCACATATCTGTGGCACTGCCGCCTTGGTCACATCGGTGTCAAACGCATGAAGAAGCTCCATACAGATGGACTTTTGGAGTCTCTTGATTTCGAATCATTTGACACGTGCGAACCATGCCTCATGGGTAAAATGACCAAGACTCCGTTCTCCGGAACAATGGATCGAGCAACCAACTTATTGGAAATTATACATACTGATGTGTGCGGTCCAATGAGCGTTGAGGCTCGCGGTGGCTATCATTATGTTCTCACCCTCACTGATGACTTAAGTAGATATGGGTATGTCTATTTGATGAAACACAAGTCTGAGACCTTTGAAAAGTTCAAGGAATTTCAGAATGAGGTAGAGAATCAACGTGACCGAAAGATAAAATTCTTACGATCAAATCGTGGGGGAGAATATTTAAGTCATGAATTTGGTATGCACTTAAGGAAATGTGGAATCGTTTCACAACTCACGCCGCCTGGAACACCTCAGCGTAACGGTGTGTCCGAACGTCGTAATCGCACTCTATTGGATATGGTGCAATCTATGATGTCACTCACTGATTTACCGCTATCATTTTGGGGATACGCTCTAGAGACAGCTACATTCACTTTAAATAGGGCACCGTCTAAATCCGTTGAGACGACACCGTATGAACTATGGTTTGGGAAGAAACCTAAGCTGTCATTTCTAAAAGTTTGGGGATGCGATGCTTATGTCAAGAAACTTCAACCTGAAAAGCTCGAACCCAAGTTGGAAAAATGCGTCTTCATAGGATACCCTAAGGAAACCATTGGGTATACCTTCTACCTCAGATCCGAAGACAAGATCTTTGTTGCCAAGAATGGGTCCTTTCTGGAGAAAGAGTTTCTCTCGAGAGAAGTAAGTGGGAGGAAAGTAGAACTCGATGAAGTATTGCCTCTTGAACCAGAAAGTAGCGCAGCTCAGGAAGATGTTCATGTGGTGCCTGCACCGACTAGAGAGGAAGTTAATGATGATGATCAAGGTACTTCGGATCAAGTTGCTACTGAACTTCGAAGGTCCACAAGGACACGTTCCACACCAGAATGGTATGGTAACCCTGTCCTGGAAATCATGTTGTTAGACAACGGTGAACCTTCGAGCTATGAAGAAGCAATGGCGGGCCCAGATTCCAACAAATGGCTTGAAGCCATGCAATCCGAGATAGGATCCATGTATGAAAACAAAGTATGGACTTTGACAGACTTGCCCGATGATCGGCGAGCGATAGAGAATAAATGGATCTTTAAAAAGAAGACATACGCGGATGGTAATGTTACCATCTATAAGGCTCGACTTGTCGCTAAGGGTTATCGACAAGTTCAAGGGGTTGACTATGATGAGACCTTCTCACCCGTAGCGAAGCTGAAGTCCGTCCGAATCATGTTAGCAATTGCCGCATACTATGATTATGAGATATGGCAAATGGACGTCAAAACGGCATTCCTTAACGGCTTTCTTAAGGAAGAATTGTATATGATGTAGCCGGAAGGTTTTGTCGATCCTAAGAATGCTAACAAGGTATGCAAGCTCCAGTGCTCCATCTATGGGCTGGTGCAAGCATCTCGGAGTTAGAACATTCGCTTTAATGAAATGATCAAACCGTTTGGGTTTATGCAGACTTATGGAGAAGCCTGCGTTTACAAGAAAGTGAGTGGGAGCTCTGTAGCATTTCTCATATTATATGTGGATGACATACTTTTGATGGGAAATGATATAGAGCTTTTGGACAGTATTAAGGCCTACTTGAATAAGTGTTTTTCAACGAAGGACCTTGGAGAAGCTGCTTACATATTAGGCATCAAGATCTATAGATATGGATCGAGACGCCTCATAGGTCTTTCACAAAGCACATACCTTGATAAGATATTGAAGAAGTTCAATATGGATCAGTCCAAGAAGGGGTTCTTGCCTGTGTTGCAAGGTGTGAAATTGAGCTCAGCTCAATGTCCGACCACGACAGAAGATAGAGAAAAGATGAATGTCGTCCCATATGCCTCAACCATAGGGTCTATCATGTATGCTATGCTGTGTACTAGACCTGATGTAAACCTTGTTGTGAGTTTGCTAGGAAGGTACCAAAGTAATCCCGGCATGGAACACTGGACAACGGTCAAGAACATCCTAAAGTACCTGAAAAGGACTAAGGATATGTTTCTCGTATATGGAGGTGACGAGGAGCTCGTCGTAAAGGGTTACGTCGACGCTAGCTTCGACACAGATTTGGATGACTCTAAGTCACAAACCGGATACGTGTATATTTTGATAAGCTGGTGCAGTTGCAAGCAAAGCATTGTGGCAGGATCTACATGTGAAGCGGAGTACATGGCAGCCTCGGAGGCAGCGCATGAAGCAATCTGGATGAAGGAGTTCATCACCGACCTAGGAGTCATACCCAATGCGTCGGGGCCAATCACTCTCTTCTGTGACAACACTGGAGCTATTGCCCTTGCCAAGGAGCCCAGGTTTCACAAGAAGACCAGGCACATCAAGCGTCGCTTCAACTCCATTCGTGAAAATGTTCAAGATGGAGACATAGATATTTGCAAAGTACATACGGATCTGAATGTCGCAGATCCATTGACTAAACCTCTTCCGCGAGCAAAACATGATCAACACCAGAACTCTATGGGTGTTCGATTCATCACAATGTAACTAGATTATTGACTCTAGTGCAAGTGGGAGACTGTTGGAAATATGCCCTAGAGGCAATAATAAAATGATTATTATTATATTTCCTTGTTCATGATAATTGTCTATTATTCATGCTATAATTGTGTTATCCGGAAATCATAATACATGTGTGAATACATAGACCATAACATGTCCCTAGTGAGCCTCTAGTTAACTAGCTCGTTGATCAACAGATAGTCATGCATGGTTTCCTGACTATGGACATTGGATGTCATTGATAACGGGATCACATCATTAGGAGAATGATGTGATGGACAAGACCCAATCCTAAGCATAGCACAAGATCGTGTAGTTCGTTTGCTAGAGCTTTTCCAATGTCAAGTATCATTTCCTTAGACCATGAGATCGTGTAACTCCCGGATGCCGTAGGAGTGCTTTGGGTGTACCAAACGTCACAACGTAACTGGGTGACTATAAAGGTATACTACAGGTATCCCCGAAAGTATCTGTTGGGTTGACACGGATCGAGACTGGGATTTGTCACTCCGTATGACGGAGAGGTATCTCTGGGCCCACTCGGTAATGCATCATCATAATGAGCTCAATGTGACCAAGTGTTTGGTCACGGGATCATGCATTACGGTACGAGTAAAGTGACTTGCCGGTAACGAGATTGAACGAGGTATTGGGATACCGACGATCGAATCTCGGGCAAGTAACGTACCGATTGACAAAGGGAATTGTAATACGGGATTGATTGAATCCTCGACATCGTGGTTCATCCGATGAGATCATCCTGGAACATGTGGGAGCCAACATGGGTATCCAGATCCCGCTGTTGGTTATTGACCGGAGAGTCGTCTCGGTCATGTCTGCGTGTCTCCCGAACCCGTAGGGTCTACACACTTAAGGTTCGGTGACGCTAGGGTTGTAGAGATATTAGTATGCAGTAACCCGAAAGTTGTTCGGAGTCCCGGATGAGATCCCGGACGTCACGAGGAGTTCCGGAATGGTCCGGAGGTGAAGATTTATATATAGGAAGTCCAGTTTCGGCCATCGGAAGTTTCGGGGGTAATCGGTATTGTACCGGGACCACCGGAAGGGTCCCGGGGGTCCACCGGGTGGGGCCACCTATCCCGGAGGGCCCCATGGGCTGAAGTGGGAGGAACCAGCCCCTGGTGGGCTGGTGCGCCCCCCCATGGGCCTCCTCCTGCGCCTAGGGTTGAACCCTAGGGGTGGGGGGCGCCCACCTTGGCTTGGGGGGCAAGCCACCCCCTTGGCCGCCGCCCCCCCATCTAGATGGGATCTAGAGGGGCCGGCGCCCCCTGGCCCCTATATATAGTGGAGGGGAGGGAGGGCAGCCGCACCCAAGTCCCTGGCGCCTCCCTCTCCCCGTGACACCTCTCCCTCTCTCTCTCGTTGGAGCTTGGCGAAGCCCTGCCGAGATCACCGCTGCTTCCACCACCATGCCGTCGTGCTGCTGGATCTCCATCAACCTCTCCTTCCCCTTGCTGGATCAAGAAGGAGGAGACGTCTTCCCAACCGTACGTGTGTTGAACGCGGAGGTGCCGTCCGTTCGGCGCTAGGTCATCGGTGATTTGGATCACGACGAGTACGACTCCATCAACCCGTTCTCTTGAACGCTTCCGCTCGCGATCTACAAGGGTATGTAGATGCACTCCCTCTCCCTCGTTGCTAGATGACTCCATAGATTGATCTTGGTGATGCGTAGAAAATTTTAAAATTGAAAATTTTAAAATTCTGCTGCGTTCGCCAACAGACATTACCAAAATTATCATCACGGAAGTGTCCACTTCCATGACGATAAATCGCGCGTCACAGAAGTGCTTTCGTCAAGGGTGACCGACACATGGCTTCCACCGTAACGGAACGCCGTTAAGCTATCGGGTCGGGTTTTGGATCCGATAACCCGTTAACAGCCCCGACCAATGGGAAATTTCCACTTGTAAAATTCTTATTGGCCGGACGAAACACGTGTCAGCTCGTCAGTGGGTCAGATAGGCGCCTATGATACGTCGACACGTGGCATGGCCCAACAGAGGCCCATTCCTGTGAAAAGGCCGGCCCGTTTGACTTGGTCAAAAGGCGGCGGGCCGGCCCATGGAAAGCCTGTTAACGGCCTGTTCGCATATAGCCCATTTACAGCCCGCTAACCCAAGGCCCGTTACGCCCTATCCCAATTAGGCCCAGTAGCGTCATCTAGGCCATCCAATATGATTCCAACCCGTTTTCACTTATGGCCCATGTATGGCCCATGACGTCTTTCGGCCCATATGAGGCCCTATGTAACTCTTGGCCTATTAACGGCCCGTGGTGAAACTGGCCCATAATGAACAGTGTATCACTTTACACCCATTAACGGCCCGTGGTGAAACTGGCCTGTAATGAATAGTGTATCACTTTATACCCATTAATGGCCCATTATTCCGTTGGGCCGTTTCCAGCCCATGTTATCTTTCGGCCTTCCCAGAGCCCATTTATTCTTGGGCTCATTTCCAGCATTCGTTTACTTACGGCCCGTTACTGTCATTTTCTGCTTGTGGGCCAAATTCAGCCCATGGCTACAGTCGGCCTGTTTGTGGTCTGTTAATACGTTGGGCCGTTTTCATAGTGTCATCAAATACGGCCTATTAACGATGGCCCGTTACGGTCGGCCCATGAACGGACGATTCCAACTCTAGCCCGTTTACGGCCATAATGCGGCCTGCTATTGGCCAATGTTTGGCCAATCGATCATACGACCCGTATAAGGCCCATTGATGACATGGCCCGTAGAAGGCCCATTGTTTCTATGGCCCATAGAAGGCCTACTGTTTCTATGGCCCGTAGAAGGCCCACTGTTTCTATGGCCCGTAGGAGGCCCAGTGTCACTACAGTAAATATTAGCCCATGGTTATTGTGGCCTAGTTTTAAAAAATAGGTTATTGCAGCCACTAGTTAACCGCGGAAAAAGAACTGCAATGACTACAAGCAAACAAATAAACAAGACAACAAGGAAATAAATAAGCAAGCAACTAACACTAGGCTATCACGGCTATTACACATATTACATCCACTAGGCATCAAAGTTCGCCACCAGTGCAAATATAGGGAACAAAGCAGCATATCATATACACTGGCCATCAAAATTGGCCACCAGTGTAAATAAACGCGACAGCAAAACAAGAGCATAGCTGAAACAACTTCAGAAGAGCTCAAGAAACGTTATCCTGGGTATCCACCATGCTGGCAATAAGCTTAGCAAGCTGATTAGCTTTGTCCTGTTTGGCGCTAAAATCCTCCAACGCTTGCTGTTGCACCAGAAAGTATGCATCTGAATGCTCTAGGGACTTCCGCAGTCCTTCCACTTCTTGTCGCAGCACAACTAATCGATGTCTTTCAGCTTGTAGTTGAGACTCAAGAAACCGAACTGATTCAGACAGTGAGTTTGAATAGCTTGTGCAAGCGGTAGTGGCCAGTAACTCCAACACTAAACCAAGACAGGATGTGTCACTATCCAGAACCTTATCTGCATTACTTCCTTTACCGTTGCTTAATAAGGCACTCTTCTCCAATATTCTGTCAGCATTCTAAAAGAAGAAACAAGCAGACACATAACAAGTTTAGCATGTACTAGTATATGAAACTCATTTCGGTGAACCAGTTCATTAGTAAGGTGGACAGGATTAAAATACCAAGTCTTCTATTGCCAAGTACTAGTACATAATAAAAGCATCAAACAAACATATATCTATGTCCTATGGTAGCAATGGAATCTTAAATTAGAACAGTTGTTCTTCAGGTTTAGGCACTTATTCTACATGAACAGAGTACAGTAAGACGCAAGAATATAATACTTAAAAATAGAAAATGAGCTCATAGACCTTACCACATTCTTGGTTCGGGACCAGTACAGAACAAGGCGTTCCCAGTCATCGTCTAGTAAATGTGTCTCAGGAGAACGTAAGGGAATTTGATGAGTTTCTTTGCCAGTGAAGTACGTTTTCTTCAGGTAATTCCGATACTGCCACCAAGCATTCTTGAAGATAGCAGAGGTATTAGCACAGGTTACCTCATCCCGAGTTTCCAAATCGGTCCTTCTCTATAGAGAAAAATGGGAAAATTTGCTGTATTATAACCATCATGGAGGTAGGATGTATGGGACGAAGCAAAGTAATTGCCATGAATAACATTACTTACACATAACTCCTGGACAAACACCTGCAACTGGCATTTTCCTTCATCTTCCATATAATATTTCCAAGATGGGAAGATACGCACATACGATTTAACAACATCAAATGCGATAGATGCTAAACTATGACTAGTTGGTTGTGCTTCCTCCACAGGAATAAGCGTACTAACTTGTGGAGTTGGGGTTCGTCGTGATAGTACTGGCCCTTTGGGCACTGGAGCTGCCTTACTAACTGCTCTTGTTTGGGAGCTCTGTGGTGGAGATGGTGCTGTGTCAACAGGAACTGGGTTACTATCGGCTGGGGTTGGGGTTAGATTGGGTGAAGCTGGTTCTCTATCCATCGTAGTAGGGGTACAATCTGCGAGAGTTTGGGTTATGTGTGGTAGGGCTGGTTCTTGTGCATGTACAACCGGGGTGCTATCTCCACCAAGAGGTAGCACCGTTTTATTTGAAGACCGTGTTTTTAGTCCGCTAGATACTGGCATCACCCGCTCCAATTCAAATGGCTGATAAACAGGAAACATAGTTGAATGTACAAACATTGTATGAGAGACAGATGCAATAGATAGTGTGGAAAAAAGAGGGCATGAAATAGTTGACATGTATATTGCTTAACTAAAACGGATAGCATGACATAATTTCACATATATGATGTCTATCTAAACTGGATAGCATAGCATAACATAATTCAAAGATATGATGAATAACTAAACAGGATCGCATGACATAATTCACCTACATGTTATCTAAGTAATCAGGATCGCATCATTTAATTCACATATGTAATTTATATGCTAAGCAGAGGGCATTCAATATGATGTCTGAACTAAGAACATGGTGTTGAATATTGTGTATATGATGTCTAAACTATGCAATGCAATACACCGTATGCATGATATGAGCAGTATAACCGTGCCAAGTTAGAGCATACACCTCAGTGGGGGAATAGGACTGGTCATCTGTCTCTGAATCCATCTCTGAGGAGCTATCGGGACCCAACAAGAGATCTGCTTCGATAGGTAGCACTGTCGGCTTTGAAGGCCTTGTTTTCACTCCAGATTTTTCCATCTCCCACCCAAATGGCTGATTCACAGGAAGAGTAGTTTAATGTACAAACATTGTCGACAAATGGAAATGTAATGAAGAAAAGGATGGGCAAGATATCATTCAAATATATGATGCCTGGTTAAACAGGATGGCATTGCACATTTCACATATATTATGGCTGGCTAAAAGACATGAGACTGCATAATTCCCATATATGATATAGAAACTAAATAGGTGGCATTACAGAACATGTCTAAACTAAGCAGATGACATATATGATGTCAAAAGTAGGCACTACAAGGCAACATATGCATGATATGACTAACATCATCATGCCAAGGTAGAGCAAACACCTTGGGGGGGTAAATAGGAGTGGTCAGCGGCGTCTGAATCTGCCTCAGAACAGATATGTTCCTCTGGATTACAATCTAGAGAGGGGTGGGGAGGGTTTTCCATTGAACCCACCATGGAGCGATGTCTGCATGACATTGTATTGCCACGCAAAACTCTTCTCTTTTTCTCTACATGTTCAACATGACTGTGTACAATATCTGACATGCATACAAAACAAATATGCTGAGATTATGTAAGGAGAGCATGCAGAAATTTAGAGAGATGGTAACAACCAGTGGATCGATGTTTTTCCGTTGAACCAAAATAGCCCTAATGGATCGACGTGAATGTATAGTAATAACTGATGCAACAAGTGTACAACCTCTTTGCCGTAGCCGTGTTGACCTCAGCATCATTGGGTTGGTCGCTGAAGCAGTTGAGGCAGAGGTGGCTATCGGAGGTGTGGAGGAAGATCTGAGGAATCTGTAGACGGCGTCCAGGGCACTGCTCTGTTGTGACAGATCGTTCTGTCATTGGAGCAGCTCTGGTGAGCCGTAAGACGTCAAGGCTGAAGCAGCACAAGACAGACATCGTCAATCTCAAGTGGGATTCTAATAGCATCTCCAATAGATGATGTAAAATGGATGTAAAATTAACATCACCAAAAACCACCTGACTACAATAGATGAGGTAAAAACTGTTGACTCTGAACTTAACTGTCGAAACTGAAATTTACAGTGGAATCGGAATGCTACTGTCGAAACTGAACGCAATGGTAGAAGAGAGGCACTTGACATGTAGTTTAGGGAGGGCCTGCAGTTCATCTTCAACCTGCACCCCCCTGAGCCGCCAGCCACCACCGGCCGAACCGCCGGCGCCAGCGCCGCCTTGCCGCCCCGAAACAACTCGCCACCGCCGCCCCGGCCAGCCCTCTAGGCCCCCCGCCCCCACCCTGAACCCTAAGATAGATAGTGGGGTACCTCTCCGGCGAGCCCCTATCCCCACTGCGGGTGGTTCTTCCTTAACTCCAGCGAGCCCCCCCAACCCCTGAAAATCGACTAACCCAAAAGTCGATTCAGTCGAATGAAGTGTGGCTTAATCGGAGCAGAGCAGCAGCACGAGCGAGGGGGAGAGCAGCAACAGCAGCTGGGCGAGCGAGCGATCTAGCAAGAGCCGGAGTAGCAGCAGCAGATCCGGCTGGTATTGACGCCGCTGCCGAAGGGGCCTCGCACTGGGGGAGAGCCGCCATGGAGATGTCGCCCGCGATGCCGGCTTCAAGGTAGCCGCTCCATGGGGGTGCGGGATGGAGCACCGTCGGTGCCGGGAGGTCGAGTTAAGGAGAAGGTGCGATGCGATGAGTGTACAACCTCTTTGGTGGTGCCGAGTAGGCCTCGTCTTCGTTTGAGGAGTCGGTGAGGATGTTGCGGTTCCGGTGGAGCAGGTTAAGGCGGCGCTGTGGGGATGGAGCAGCCGCGATAGACGAGGAGATCGTCGGAGCAGCTCCTTGGAGGTGGAGGATGGGGCGACTGAACCGGCGGGACAATGAGATGGACGACGGATCCTCATCCGAGGAGGTGGACGAGGGACGTCGAGCTGTTGTGCTGGACGATGTCGTCGGGGAAGAGGCTCCGGTTGAGCAGCGGTGACATGGCGGACGGAGGAGGGTGGGGTATCGCGGCTGGAGCGGAGAGGTTATGGCGGCCTGGGATTTCGAATGGCGAAAAGGGGGCGATGGGAGGGGGTGAAGCATGACTTAGGAACACGCTTGTCCAAAATGTAGGGTGTGTTACAAAAGTACCCCCCATCGATTTGAACTAGCGGCCCTTTCGTCTCAGGGTTAGAAGGGGGATTTCGTGTGTCGGGATTTGGCAGCTGGAGGGAGTTTTCGCGTGCGTTGTAATTTCGGGATAGCAAGGCGCGGGTTGTGAAGGCGCCAATTTTGGGAGCACGATATCTGAATTTTCGGGATATAACAAGACGCGGGTTGAATTTTAGGGACAAGCCTAACGTGTAGTAATACTGTACTTGTACGTACCAAATCAATTCGCACTTCCCTCAGCCAAAAAGAAAACGAAAAAATAAAACTATTCACACCACACAAAGAGAGAGTCTTGCCCTGTTTTACTATACAAATGCTATTCAAAGCTACTCCTTCCTTCCATCTATATAGGTCCTAATGCGTTTTTCGATGCTAACTTTGACCAAATATTAGAGCAATGGTATATGACATGCAACTTACACAAAGCACACCGTTAAATTCGTCTGTGAAAGGCTCTTTCAATGATATAATTTTTACATTGTGCATGTCATGTACTATTAATCTTGTCAATAGTCAAAGGCGGTCTTAAAAATCTCATTACTCCCTATATAGATGGAAGGAGGGAGTATGAATCCATGTTATGTCCGATTAATTTTTTTCGCTTGCTGTATAATGCATGTAACCTACTCATACCAATATTTTAGTGCATTCCAAATGTCTATACTACCGCTGCAATTCGAACTAAATTTGAATTCGTTTCTCTATTTCAATAAGAACCTACAATCATGATTGTTGCCAACTTCAACCATCATAGTTTCCTTGCTATCCGCCAGATATAAATCAGACGGCCTATAATGCAGGATGGCAGGCACACCATCATCAACAACTCTGTTTTTTATAAGAGTAGAGATAAAACATATTAAATGTAGTATACCATGTTCATAACCACATCATGTGTATCACCGTTATATATATTCACACATCCGTCGGTTTGAAACACTATGATAAATTCTTCAAATATCCGAATTCAATTTTTATAATGAAGTATATATGATCTCTATTCGTCTTTTACACCCACACAACCCTCTTATCTTTGTAGCTAGCGCTAACTTTCTCTTGTGCATGCACACGCCCGTATCCCTCTCACCCTCCCTCAACATTCTCTAGCTCCATCGCGCAAATTTGTCTTTTCACTTTAGGTCGTTCACCCACGGTGTGTGTAGGCCCCCCAGCTCCTTCTTTACGACACACATCGATCGATATGCCTCTCTAGCCAGGTGTGCCTAGCACAAACACAAGCTTCCCCTCTTCTCTTGTCACCGTCCATGCCTCACTCCCACCACTCTTTTCATCGTTCTCGTACTTGCACGCTCCTCCCCCTCGATATAGTATGCCTCTCGTACCACCTCCTACATGCATCCCTCTCTCTCTATCCTTCTCCTCGTGCCTCATTTGCTTCTAACACACACATGCATGTATACCGATCGATCTCCCAACATATACCTAGATCGACTTTAACTACGCCCCCATCGATCAACGTACCTCACAAGTTATGTCTCTCCTTTATCTTACAAAGGGAGATTGATCTTCCTATGTAGTTACGTCTGCTTACCACAGCCACATCGTCCCCCCTCATCATTCGTGCATGCCTCCTGACCCGTCTCTCACACGCACGTGCACAGACAACAAGCAGCCATCTCCTCTCTTATTGATATTACAGGCGTGCCCTCCGTTTGTCTAGCAAGCCTATCCCACCATTTGTTAGAAGCAACTCCACTACCACCCCCTCCAACACTCTAGCTCTGTCTCTCTCCCAACCTTATTCATCTCCTGCACATATGCATGGATGCCGATCGATCTCCCTTAATACATGAGGCAGATCGATCTCCTTAATATATGAGGTAGGCCTCTCTCCTCCTCCACACATATACCAACCATTGTACCTCTATAGTTAATTGGGCCCCCCTCTTCCCCCACCACACACCGATAGTCGAGCGCTACAGGTAGGTATCCATGCCACAGAGACAAACTGCACATGTCCCATCTCACGTTCCAGTAGGCCAGCCACTCTATATCTTTGACGTGGGCACGCACAAATTCGATGGCACTCTTTATCGATCGCGCGCGCCCACACACACACACACATCATCCCTCTCTTCGATTCTATGGACACCTCAAGCCGATGATACCTCCACTCTCTTCTCGTGGATCGCCCCCTCTATATATATGTTATATCCAGGACTCTATTTCACACACATTGCATATGTTAAATTTTTTGATTGACCCCCCCCCCCCACAAAAAAAACTCTCAAGAACCCACACACTATATCTCTCTAGGTTTGTATCTCTCTCACACAACCCCATGTAGGTGGTGTACGTATACAAGAAGAGAATAGGTGCACCGTGCACATACTCACGCTTCGTGCCCAGCCACACCCGCGCGGGTACACGGTGGAGCTCATTTCTCCGCAGAAGCTGAATTTGTTTTTGAAACATCAAGTGGCCAGAGACTCGAAAACTTATTTGCCCATTAGTGACTTGTCAAGGCGGTGGATTTTAGTTTGTACGATAATGCTGCATCCACCTAAAGTAACGAAAGTTCTTACGTAAACTTCCTAGTAATTCCCTCTTGTAGGTGCAACATTACTCCTAACATTTGTAATATCAGTTTGAAACTTGTAATATTGCCGTGTCCTATTCCTGCGTTTTCAAAATCCTGTGAATCAAATAGGTCATGAGTTGGTGATGATGTTGTGCGTCCCATCTTTCACCAATAGCCATCGGATCTAGATCTGACGCATACAAACCAAGCTTCTCCATTTTTGCAAAAAGATGCCCGCACTTGTTCCCTATTTACAAACAACTCCTTGTCTCTCACAATCTAGGAGTAGAAGGCCATGGAAAAATCTGGCGCGATGGCCGCTGCCGGAGCCATCCACGCCCAATCTTGGTGTTCCGTGCAATGCACGGGCATCTACGCACGGGAAATTATGTCGAACAGGGCTAGTTGTAAGCAGGCTAGCTCTACAGCCATGATGATAGTGACTGCAGATAGTGAGGCTGACTATGGTATGCCAAACATGGCGCCTATACTCAGGTGTCATCTCCGGCGCAGGGTCTTGTCACTTCACTGTGAGGAGCAGCATGTAATAATTTGACCAACGGGTAGTACAGTGCTAGTACTCCTACTACTACATTGGTAGTACTACTACTAGTACTAGTAGCACCACCGTCTGGATTTAGGAGTACTACCACGTCCACCGGCACCGAGGAACGTCTCCAGGTAGTATTGCTTGAGGCTGCCAGGGCGAGGGGCTGCTTGGACGACAGCTTCGTCTCCTTGTTCGACGAGGTCCTCGTCGGTTTCCTCGACAAGTTCACCCTCGTCAAGAAGCTTGCGGACGACTTTGACGTAAGCCTCCAGCTGACGCGCCCAGGCTCTACGATGCCCGCCACCCTCGACGGCCACTATGGTAACAACCTCTTCGACGCACTGGTGGCCCTGCGACTGCCCGCCGTCACGCCGGAGAATGCCCACCTCGAGGTCGCGCTCGCCGCGCAGCGCCTGGCGCAGCAAGACACCATCGACATAATAATCCATGTCTACACGCAAATCGTCCACAAGGACTACTACATGCAAGAGGAGGACGATAGGACGCTGGCCTTCTTGGAGCGCAGGGCAACCTTGGACGGCACTGTTCAGAAGCACGTTGAGCTCGCCGCCAACGCCGCTGCTCCTCACATGTCGGTTGGTGACCCGGCGCACTAGGGCGTGAGGATGTCATTGAATGTTGATGGATCCGTATGTATTTTTATCTTTCCGTCAAATCCATGTAGTAGTATATGATACTACAGTAATTATCTTACCTTTCGCATCAACTTCATAATTTTCGTACGTATTCCATGCATGAACGGCGCCAGAACCAAACTTCTCATTACTCTAGGCAAAATCGTTATTTTCTATCTATCGGTCGCGCCATGGAGCAGAACCAAATTTTACAAGTTACGAGTTCAAAAGGAAAAGCCTGCCATGTTCGCGTCACACCTCCACACGGTTGGTCCGGCACGCCGCTCAAGCGGGAATGCGTGCGGTGTTGCATTTTCACTTACAAGTGGGACCGCAGTTGAGCAAACCGACTATCGGCAAACCCCCACCCCGCCCACCGCGCGATGGATGAGAAAACAGGAGGGAGAAGAGATGGTTGTAGCACGGACTCCAAGAAAATTGGTGTCGGATGGGACTCGTGTGGGTGGCGTGTGCCGTACTGCTAGACGTGAATGCTACTGAGTTATGGCCCATGCCACCCCACTATAACGAGCCTATATCGAGGTACGTAGAACAAATTTCCTGCAGTCCGTGCTCAGCCCTCCTCTATCTCTCTTCTTAGCCAGCCAGCGGACGCGCGGAGCCCATCGTCTGTTTGCTCACATGCGGCCCCACATGTCAGTGAAAACGCAAGAGGACCCACTGAACCTGCACATCTTTCACCTCGACGTGCTGGTGATGAAAAACAAATCCAATAAAGATCTTCGGTGGCCGCTTTTGGAGTTATTCAAGAGTAGTAAGATTCTATTTACAGTTTAACCCAAGATGCACATATCGTGGCTTCAACTACCACTCTATTTTCTTTCATGACACGACCTGGATGCTGGATGTCCCACGTGTCGGCAAAAGGAGGAAGAACCCGACCAAATCTTCGGTTCTGCTATCGGATGAGATTAGTGCACTTGTTGATACTCCTACTAGAAAAGAGGCTAGACATGAGACTAGATGCGAGGAAGCAACGTCTACTTCTTTACACTCGAAGAAGAAAGAAGCACGCAAGATCGAGCCTCCGCAGATCAACAATGAATGCATCGAGAAGGCACTAATCCAACTTACAGGGTAGTAAAATGTATTATTGTGGTTCTTGTTTTCTTTGGTCTTGCTTTTCTAGTCAAAATTATCATTGGAGTTCATGCAAAACGGAGGTCCGTTTGGGGTCGTGCGTTGGAGTTGGCCTTACAAGTGGGACCGCAGTTAAGGAAACCAACTATCGGTAAACCCCCACCTCGCCTGCCGCGCGATGGTTGAAGTTAGATAAACGACGAGGTTGAAGAGATTGCTCTAGCGCGGACTCCAAGAAATAATATGGTGTCAGATGGATGTCGTGGTGGTGGCGTATGCCGTACTCCTGGACGTGAATGCTTGTTCTGGCCCATGCCACCCTACTACTCCTACTACTTACTCCTACTAGTATATAGTATACTAGTATCGAGGATTCGAGGTGCTGGTTACGTACAATGAACACATTAACATATGGCTATAGTAAAAACACCCGCCCGACGCGCGAAGCATGTGAAGCTAGTACAAATTTAGAGAAGCGACGCGAAAGCCATTCATAAATTTAGTAAGTTTATCACAGGCATATCATTTTATTACATACGACAGGTCATCAACCCACATCGACAACGAGGATACATTATAAATACTAAAGTTTTCACCACACAACAAATAACAAGCCATGAAATGAACTTCAACTCAACCATTCCGCGGCGTTGGAAACACTTGCTTTGAACCACAAGTGATTCTCTGGGACGGGCCATCTGTTGTCGATCTGGAGACCAACGCAGGACCGATCATCCAGGCTGAAGTGGCCTACTATATCAGTACGAGGGTAGGGAACCACCCAAATGTCCGAGGTATAGACACAGTTGCTTCTCATAAATGTGTCAATAGCAGTTGGATCGCCTTTCACCATCATCGGATAGTTTTATCCAAGGAAGAGCGAGTTTTCTCCAAGACTATCGATTCTGCGCCAGGGAGAAGGAGTTGGCGCTAGCACACTAGTATCCATCCCGAATACCATGCAACGGGTGTTGGAATAGGTCCGGAGAGTGCGACCATGGGAGACACCTGCTTCCTTACCAGTAACATCATCAGTGGGTTGTATACACACAAGAAGAGGTGATCCATCAGAATTAGTTGCCAGGCGCCATAGAGTATATCGGCGCTGCTCGTCCTCATGCTCGTGATCATCACCATCTTCATCTCCCCCTTGGTTATAATTTTTTTCAAGTATAGGTGGTGGGATGTTCACAAGAACTTGGAAACACAAGAAGAAGGTTAATTAGTAAAGGGAAACTTGCTAACTCGCATGCATGTGGATGGAACAATTATAATTACGGTGGAAGACAAACGTATCGAAACTATTAGGATGCCATGCAAAAACAGTGCCACGAGTGGTGGCAGCAAACACAAGGCCCTCGTATTGAATTGCATCACAATACTCATCCGTGTACAGAAACTGATTTTTGAGCAATATCCATCGAGTCGAACCACGAAGGACGGCAACAAGCTTGTCGAAGATAGAAACAACTTGATAGTTGTTGTAATTCCAAGAGCGGTTGGGAACTCGACAAATTGCTATCTTCCGTAGAAGACAGTCACCATGATCGTATTTGAACGTGCATACATTACCGGTGTGCTCAACCTCTGGGCAGTGTGCTGAGATTTTTGGAAGTGGAACCCGGTGACGAGTGTACACATTCACAAGTTCCCACTCACAGTTGGACCCAATGTAAACAACCCAATCTCCATTTGCACCCGCCCAAGGCTTGCCCTCGAGCGATGGCATCTTAACATCATACGTATCATTATCAAGCGGCATCAACTGGCACAGGGCGAGGCCTCCGCCGTGCCGGCGCCAGTCATCAGGGTCACGGCGAAGAAGATAGGGGAGATCAAACCGCTCCTTGACTCTTGGGTTCTTTGTAATGATGTTATTAGTTGAGTCAAGAATGGCTTGAACGAACCTGCCATGCTAGCCGAGGTGATGACGTCGCACCGATCAATGAGTTCCTCCACCACGTCATCTTTCAGATCAGGGCAAGAATAACGGGGTCGTTTCCGGCATGTTCCCTCCATGGAGAAGACGATCAAACAATGGCAGAAGAAAGGATGAAGGGCTGAAGGAAAATGGAGGAGGGAGAGGAAGAGCGTGCGACAGCAGTTCCAAATCGAGAGGGAAATGCGAAGAGTCGGTGGACGGTTGTGAGTTTGCCATGGTTCACGAAGAGGCGCCCCGGCCTACACGTCCGTTCGGAAATACTCCTACTACTCGCCGTCGTCTCACTGATATATTGGAACGGGACCACATGTCAACGAAACATGGTGTGTAATTTCTCGTGCAAAAATTGATCTGGCCGCGTTGGCCCGAGGTGCCGCATTAGTTATCGACCTTTATTTTTTTAATGGCGTGCCAATCAGTTTTGAAGCACGACTAACTGGTACTGTACGTGGAGAGGATGACAGCAGGGACCCACCAAGGTCATGTCAGTACGCAAGCAAGTGCCTCCTTATTTCAAGCCAATAAAAAAATGGCTCCTCCTAGTGGATTTCTGATATCTGGGTCCCATGCCATTGTCAACGTAGTCAATAAACGAGAGAATTGCACAACGAGCGGCTGACACCAGGGACCCAGCAGCTCGCCCAGTTATTTTTGTTTTGGGTTAATTTGATAAATGCCACTCCAAATCTGGTGTATCCAAGAAATGCCACTGCAATTTCCAAACATTAAAAAAATGCCATTTCATGCCATTTCTAGTGGCATTTTTCGAAGTCTAGAGTGGCGTTTTTCAAAGTTTGCAAACCGCAGTGGCGTTTTTGAAAGTTTGCAAAAATTGCAGTGGCATTTTTCAAAGTTTGGAAATTGCAGTGGCATTTTTATGAATCGCCATAATTGGAGTGGAATTTATCTAATTTGTTTTTGAGACGGAAGTAGGGTGTCAACTGGGCTGTGCGGGACACTCTGGCCTGTCTAGACAGCCTTTTCTTTTATGTTTACCACAGACCAACCCAGTAGTTTTTTTCTTTCTAAAAATGGCTAGCCCAGTTCTTTTGTGATTTGTCAAGTAAGTCGCTTTGTCAGGCCTGCTGGGCTGCAAATCTTTCAAGACGAGGAGACCTTCATTCGGCTGGCCGAGAAAATGGCCTATCAGTAATGAGAAATGGGTTGTACATTTTTAAAACACATCAAACCGGCAATTATTTTCAAATATCTTTTTTTCATTTCGAGATTTTAAATTGCATTGATTTTTATGCGTGGACAATTTATTGGATTTTATATTGATATACATTTATTTTTAAAATTAGTCTGAATGTGACTCGAAATTTCGGGATTAAAAACAGTTCAGACCGCACCGACATATGCAAAATTTCGTATAATTTTTTAACCGTGGGCACAATATGGGCTGTAATGCTAACATAAAGAATATGGGCTCCAAAAAAACCGTAAGAATTAGCAAATGGGCTGTAAATTATTTGAAATAATGGCAGGTGGGCTATATGCTGTTTACCACAGATTTGAGGCTTTCCACAGATGGCCTGTATACTGTTGGATGTCCATCAAACGGCCGTCGTGCTTCTTCAATCTCTGCTCTTCCTGCTCCAGCCGCTCAAACAAGCGCCGGCGGGACTGCCTGCTCCCTCCTCCCCGCGGCCGGCTGTGCTGCCGCGCAGGCCTCGCCGCCCCACCGTACTCTCATCACTGGCCTAGCCATCCCTCTACTCACCCACACCTGTTGTTATTCTCCGGCGACGGCAGACGAACCAGTAAACCCTCGTACAATCATACTCCCCTCCGCATGGGAAACAAAAACAACGGCCGAGTCTTCCCTGCCTCCGTGTCGTTCCCTTCCTAGGCCTCACCGTCGTCCACCGCCCTGGTGCTCTCGGCGTGGCGTGGTCAGCGTGGTAAACGACTGACATGCATCTGAAGTGGACTGTACGTGGAGAGGCTGACAGTTGGGTCCACGGCCGCACGCAAGGAAATGCCTCCTTATTACGCGCAAAATAATGATTTCCTCCACCTGACATCTGGGACCCACCGAAACAGCCTCTATATTTTGCGAAAAAAACATTACCGCCGCTGACAGCTCGGACCCACCAGCTATATCTTCGCACGCAAGGAAGTGCCTCCTTATTACGCACAAAAAAATGAATACTCCCCCTGCTAGCTGGGACCCAGTATAGTGGGCCTACTAAGTTGACGGGGACGAAGGGCTTTGTCAACTTAGTCAATATGCACAATTCTAGCTCGACTGACCGGTACGATGTCCATCCAACAGCCGTAGTGCTTCTTCAACATCTGGTCTTCTTGCTCCAGCCTCCCAAAGCAGCGCCGGTCGTGCAGCCTGCTCCTGCCTCCCGTGGCCGGCTGTGCTGCCATGGTGGCCTCACCACCCCCATACTACTCCCACCGCTAGCCAGGCCATCCCTCCACTCCACTCACCCACACCCCGTATTATTCTGCGGCGACGGCAGCGCAGCCAAACCAGTGAACCCTCGTACTCCTCTCCGCGTGGGCATCCACTGCCGCGTCTTCCCCGGCTCCGCGTCGTCCCCTTCCTAGGCCTCGCCGTCGTCCACCGTCGTGGTGCTATCGGCGCGGCGTGGTCAAAGTGGTCAACGACCGAATTCCATCGGAAGAATACTGTACGTGGAGAGGCTGACAGCTGGGTCCACGGCAGCCGCAAGGAAGTGCCTCCTTATTACGCGGAAAATAATTATTCCTCCAGCTCACAGCAGGGACCCACCGGACGCCCACCAGTATATCACGAAAAAAATGTTTGCCCCTGACTGCTGGGATCCACCCGACGGGCCACCGTATTTCGCGAAAAAACGTCCCCCCTACTGTCAGCTCGGACCCACCGGAAGTGCCTCCTTATTACGCACAAAAAATGAATACCCCCTGCTAGGTGGGACCCACCTTAGTGGCAGGCTGACTTGTGGGCCTACTAAGTTGACGGGGACGGAGGGCTTTGTCAACCTAGTCAATATGCACGATTCTAGCTCCAGTGACCGTACGATGTCCATCCAACGGCCGTAGTGCTTCTTCAACCTCTGGTCTTCTTGCTCCAGCCGCCCAAACCAGCGCCGGTCGTGCCTCGTGCTCCTGCCTCCCGTGGCCGGCTGCGATGCGGCGGAGGCCTCACCGCCCCCTACTACTCCCACCGCTGGCCAGGCCATCCCTCTACTCACCCACACCCCCTATTATTCTGCGGCGACGATAGCCTCACACCACAGTGAACCAGTGAACCCTCGTACTCCTCTACGCGTGGGCATCCACTGCCGCGTCTTCCTCGGTTCCGCGTCGTCCCCTTCCTAGGCCTCGCCGTCGTCCACCGCCCTGGTGCTCTCGGCGCGGCGTGGTCAACGTGGTCAAGGAACGACTTCCATCGGACGTGGACTGTACGTGGAGAGGCTCACAGCTGGGTCCACGGCCGCAGCAAGGAAGTGCCTCCTTATTACATGCAAAATAATTATTCCTCCACCTGACAGCGGGGACCCACCGGACGGGCCACCAGTATTTTGTGAAAAAAATCTTTTTCCCCTGACTGCTGGGACCCACCGGATGGGCCACCGTATTTCGCGAAAAAACGTCCCCCCATTGTCAGCTCAGACCCACCGAAAGTGCCTCCTTATTACGCACAAAAAATGAATACTCCCCCGGCTAGCTAGGACCCACCTTGTTGGGAGGCTGACTTGTGGGCCTACTAAGTTGACGGGGATGAAGGGCTTTGTCAACTTAGTCAATATGAATGATTCTAGCTCCAGTGATCGTACGATGTCCATCCAACGGCCGTAGTGCTTCTTCAACCTCTAGTCTTCTTGCTCCAGCCGCCCAAAGCAACGCCGGTCGTGCCGCATACTCCTGCCTGCCGTGGCCGACTGCGCTACCGCAAAGGCCTCACCACCCCCTACTGTTCCCACCGCTGGACAGGCCCTGCGGTGACGGCAGCCTCACACCGCAGCCGAACCAGTGAACCCTCATAGTCCTCTCCGCGCGGGCTTCCACTGCCGTGTCGTCCCCTTCCTAGGCCTCGCTGTCGTCCACCGCCGTGGTGCTCTCCGTGCGGCGTGGTCAACGTGGTCAAGGAACGACTTCCATCGGAAGAGTACTGTACGTGGAGAGGCTGACAGCTGGGTCCATGGCCACAACCCAGTTTTTTTGTGATTTGCCAAATAAGTCGCTTTGTCAGGCCTATTGGGCTGCAAATCTTTCAAGACGAGAAGAGCTTTCATTCGGCTGGCCGAGAAAATGGCCCATCAGTAATGAGAAATGGGTTGTAAATTTTTAAGACACATCAAAACCGGCAATTAGTTTCAAATATCTTTTTTTTCATTTCAACATTTTAAATTACATTAATTTTTATGTGTGGAGAATTTGTTGGATTTTATATTCGAAATTTCGGGATTAAAAACAATTCGGACCGCACCGAAATATGCAAAATTTCGTATAATTTTTTAACCGTTGCCACAATATGGGCTGTAATGCTAACAAAAAGAATATGGGCTCCAAAAAAACCTTAAGAATTAGCAAATGGGCTGTAAATTATTAGAAATAATGGCAGATGGGTTGTATGCTGTTTTTCCACAGATTTGAGGCTTTCCTAAAAAAAGGTTGACGCAGAAGCACTGACTGTTGGATGTCCATCCAATGGCCGTCGTGCTTCTTCAATCTCTACTCTTCCTGCTCCAGCCGCTCAAACAAGCGCCGGCGGGACTGCCTGCTCCCTCCTCATCGCGGCCGACTGTGCTGCCGCGCAGGCCTCACCGCCCGACCGTACTCCCATCGCTGGCCTAGCCATCCCTCTACTCACCCACACCTGCTGTTATTCTCCGACGACGGCAGACGAACCAGTAAACCCTCGTACAGTCGTACCCCCCTCCACGTGGGAAACAACTGCCGAGTCTTCCCTGCCTCCGTGTCGTCCCCTTCCTAGGCCTCGCCGTCGTCCACCGCCCTGGTGCTCTCGGCGCGGCATGGTCAACGTGGTCAAGGAACGACTTCCATCGGACGTGTACTGTACGTGGAGAGGCAGACAACTGGGTCCACGGCCGCAGCAAGGAAGTGCCTCCTTATTACGCGGAAAATAATGATTCCTCCACCTGACAGCTGGGACCCACCGGACGAGCCACTGTATTTTGTGAAAAAAAGTTTCCTCCTAACTACCGGGACCCACCAGCTACATCTTCGCATGCAAGGAAGTGCGTCCGGACAAAAAAACGATTCGCCCCCTGACTGCTGGGACCCACCAGCTACATCCTCGCAGGCAAGGAAGTGCCTGACAGTCGGGACCCACCTGGTCGAAGCGTACGTAGCGTTGTCATTCTGGTCGCGAACGTGTACGTACATACTGGTCGATGTAGAGGCGTGCACGTGTCATAGTAGAGGCGCGCACGTAGCATGCAGACGTACGTACAACGGCCAGGGTGCAAGAAAGAAAATACGGCCACGTATGTGTACATACGGGCGGGGTCTCGAACGCCTACTCGCGCATACGTACGGCGAGGGCTCATGTACATGGCTGGGTCGGAATGGAGAAACAACATCGTCGTCGTGTTCATGGGGAGGCAACAGAATGCGTTGTGTTCATGGGGAGGCAACGGAATGCGTCATGTTCATGGGGAGGCAACGGAATGTGTCGTGTTCATCGGGAGGCAACGGAACATGTGGAAGCCAACCGGCTGGGTCGGAACGGAATGCGTGGTCGTGTTCATCGGGAGGGCTTGGTGGGAACAGGCGATGGAAACGAGGCCTGGCATATCGCACAATGGAGGAAACGGACCTCCTACATTCGGAACGGGGTCCTGTTGATCAGGAGGGGTCTGGCGTACCGCAAAATGGAGGAAACGGACCTCCTATGGTCGAAACGGGGGTCCTGTTCATCGGGAGGGTGTGGCGTACCGCAAAACGGAGGAAACTGACTTGTGTTGGAGCGCTACGGTCGAAACGGGGGTCCTGTTCATCGGGAGGGGTGTGGCGTACCGCAAAACGGGACTCCACGAGATACTGTTCATCTCCACCGTCGACCCCCTCCAGCCTCCACGAGCTACTGTTCATCCACCATCGACCTCCTCCAGCCTCCACCTGCGACTGTTCATCCACAGGCTCCTGTTCATCCAGCCTCCACCGCGCGCTACTCCACCGGCTACTGTTCAACTAGCCCTCTCCACGGGCTCCTGTTCAACCACCCCTCCACGGGCTACTGTTCATCCTGCCCTCCACCGTCTACTATTTATCCCGCCCTCCATGGGGTGGTCCTGTTCATCCAGCCCTCCACGGGGTCCTAATCATCCAGCCCCAACCGGCTCGATCGATCGGGGTCCTGTTCATCCAGAGGCAACACCACGGGGTCCTGTTCATCCACCCCCACTGGGAACTATTCATCCAAACCCCCCCACAACGCTCACTGTTCATCCAGAGGCAACATCGATCGGCTTCAGGTAGCAGCAGTAGCGAAGGAATCGCTTGATCGGTTTCAGTTAACAGCCATCGATCGATCGCTCTGGTTCAGTAACGTGTAGCCTGCAGTGCAATCGCTCGGGTTCAGTTAGAGCCCAACGCCTCGCTCGGGTTCAGTTAGAGCCAATGCCTCACACACACGCGCGTACGTGTACGAGAGAAACACGCATCGCTCGGCCCCGACCTCCCACCGTTACCGGGAACTCCCCGAAATCCCCCCCTCGCATCTACCACGGTTTTTTCCGTCATGGACGACCCAAAGAATGTCATGCATCTGCGTCTCCGGCCCGCCCAGGACGAAAAGCCCATTTTCTGTCATGATTTTTTGTCATAGAAGTAGGATCCCACCACATCTATGATGATACCGGGTTTTGTCACAATTATCATCATATAAGTGTCATATGTATGACAGAAAAAAATTTCGTTCGGCCCAAAATGTCACGAATGTGTCTTTTTTTGTAGTGGCTACAATTTCCACTTTCAAAACAACCCAATTTCTTTGATAAAACCTAGTCGGGAAGCCATCGCAGCCCGGAGCTTTCAGAGGCCCGATCTGGAAAAGGGCATTTGAGATCTCCTCTTCCGAATATGGCTTGCACAAGGAATCATTCATCTCTGCAGACACCTTAGGAACAATATTATCGAGCACCTCATGCGGATCCGGGGTAGGATCCTTAGTAAAGATCTCCTTAAAGTAGGAGTTAGCCATCCTCTCCATGTCAAATGGTACGTTACACCAGGAGCCATCAGCCATCATTAGTCATTGTATATGGTTGCAACAAGACCGCCAAACAGCTCACCGGTGTAAGTATTTAGTGTTGTGTTCCCCTTCTTTCAACCAAGCGATTCTAGACCGCTGAAGCCAGAGCATCTCCTCTCTATAAAGAAGCTCATCGAGTTGATTCATTTTAGCCCGTATCTGCGCTCGGTACGCACCTGACAGTTGAAGGCCAGCCAACTACTGACGGAGTTTTTCAATGTCCTTCAGAACATTACCAAAATTCAGTTTGCTCCAATTCCTCAATTCAGTCATCACCTCCTTCAGAGAGTCATCCACCGAGCCCAAATTGCCGGTTGGCCGGTGTTTAGCCCAGGCCTCCGAGATAACCGTGGGAAGCTTGAGGTCTCTCTCCCACATAATCTCATACCGTGGAATTGACATCCTTCGCCTCGGTTCTTGTACTCCTTCCAAGTTGATAAATAGGGGGCTGTGGTTCGAGCAGGAGGTGGCTAGATGCACCACCCGAGCCACAGGATAGATGTCACGTAGTGCTTCATCAACGCAGGCCCGGTCGAGCCGGACTTGAACATTGCGAAAACCCACTTGACCATTATCGTATGTGTATGGTATGCTTGAGAATCCGAGATCCTCAAGATCACATGTTTGTAAACAGTCCCTGAATGCTGCCATCTATGTCTCCGCTCTAGCTGATCTTGAAAAGTGCTCGTGCTGCCAGAGTGCTTCATTGAAGTCGCCGCACATGACCCATGGTTCGTGTGACACGGCCCGCAAGCGACATAGATGATCCCACATCAGATGACGATTTTCCACTCTCGGTTCCCCATAAACAAATGTACCCCTCCATGAGATACCAGATCCTCCTTCGAGAATCCGAACATCAATAAACCTGCTACATGATTCAAGAACTGTAACAGTGAGATTCTCATCCCAGAACAACACAAGTCCTCCACTTCTTCCATCGCTACTGACACCATGGAAGCCTTTTAGGCCTAATCTCCACTTCATTTTCTCAACCTTAGTATCCTCCTGCCTAGTCTCACACAGAAAGACTAGCTTGGGGTTATTGGCTTTTGAGAGGGCCAAAACCTCACGAACTGTCCGGCGGTTCCCCCTGGTAGTCCCCCCCACCATTGGAAAGAAGTAAGACAGATATATCTTTTTATATTGGTATAGAATATTAGGTAGGATATTAGTTACAAGTTATATTAGGTAAGATATATCTGTTGCATGTTGGTATTTGGTAAGATATCAATTACTTTTTCGCGGGAATGGTAGAATATTAATTACATGGCAGATTTCATGGGATAGCGTTGAGTCAAAACGTGTTTATAACCAATGGCAGTGGTGGGTAATTAGAGCGTTAAACGTGTTTGGTGCTCAACATTGGAGCGATTTCAACTGCTAGATAACATGATTTGGTGGTCGTGATGGTTTGGATCTGCCCCTTTGGGTCTTTTTATATTGGTATAGAGGTATAGATATATTCTACTATTAAGGGAGTTGATTGTGACTGACAATTGCCTTGTTGAAGGTATTGATTTGAGAGCTCGGTCTTTCTTCAGGGTGAAAACCTATGATCATGGATTGGGCGACGGCGGTGCCTGTGCACTAATTTCTTCTTGAAGGCGGCACTTTTGGAGATCTTTTATGTTTTCCAGGTGTTCTCTTTGGTGGTGGTTTGTGTGCTCTCAGCAGTTGACCACTGTGGCGAGGCTATTTTTGCCTTTATTTTTTGTTTTCTTTCATGTTGTGTGCATCCTGAATGTCTTTGTGACTTTTTGTTGATGCAGCGACCAAGTGTAATTGATATCTTTGCGATATTAATATATTCCCCTCTTCAAAAAAGGGAGTTCATACGGTTCACCTCACCTTCTCCCCGCCCCCTTGCCTCCCTGTGCTTAACTCCCTCCCACCACACATTTCTCCTCCCTTTTCGATTCCCTTTCCAAACCAAAACCAGTCGACACATAATCCTAGGCCACGCCGCTAGCGCATATGCCATGACAGCTATCGCCGGAGCGTATCATCGCAACAATACTGACCTGCTTCGATTCTTATATCCCATGGATGCTCCTTGCCACAAGGAGCTCAGTCATGCCGCCCCAACGACCTCACACGCAAACCAGCATCACTGGCATGTCATGTTCCTCAGTCGTGTCGCTGCTTATGTGCTCTGTCTCTATGCCTCACGGTATCGAATCCGTCCACTGGGAGGTGCATGAAGGTGATAGGAAGCTGATGTTGCCACCTCTTCATATTCGTATTGTGAAAGGCTTTAAACTTTATTCAGTCCTGCAATGCAGGGATGTTGATTGGTATTAAAATAATTCTCAAGATTTTCATTCATTAATGTGTGTGTGTGTGTTTTGGGATTGATTGTTTAATTCTTTTATGAGAAGAAGAGTGTGTTGTTGATCAAGCTACTCTACGAGGATGAGAGGGTGAAAGTGAAACTAATCCCCAGAGGGTTTTTGGTAATTAATAACAACATATATGCCATTGCTATAACTAACATTAATTATAGATTTCAGAAAAGATCAATGATTGGCATGGCAACGACTAACGGATGTGGACCCCTCAAAATGTCAAGGACAAGAATTGACTACTCCAAGACTCTACACTTTTGGTTTAGTCATCCAAGATCACATTGAGTCCCTTAGGAAAGCCAATACTATTAAAAGGGATAGAGGTATTGTTGATGAGGTTGTTGCTCAAGTGCTTAGTGATATTTCTCCAAAAACCCTCAATCACTTTCTCAAAACACATCTGTCCAAAACCCTAAATCTTCATTTCGGTCCCACCGAGATGCCCCTTCCATTGCCACATCCAAAACCCTAGCAATACGGTTTGACCGAAATGGTTCTCGGTCCCACCAAGACGGCCTGGCCAAGTTTCATGAAGTTGATCCATTTCGAAATCACCAAGATGAACCGATCGAAATTATCAAAATGAGGTCTTGCCCTAGCCGTTGCACTTCTATCCCACCGACTTGGTATAATTGGTCTCAATGAAAAGCCTAACGGTCAAGTCCTTTGCGCTAGTCAGTCTCACCGAGATTCTCATGTCGGTGCCACCAAGTTGGGTCAAAGACTTGTAACGGTTTGGATTTTTGGTGCTACCTATTTATACCTCTCTGAGGGAGTCCTAGATTAGGGGGTCTCCGGACAGCCGGATTATATCCTTTAGCCGGACTGTTGGACTATGAAGATACAAGATTGAAGACTTCGTCTCGTGTCCGGATGGGACTCTACTTGGCGTGGAAGGCAAGCTAGGCAATACGGATATGGATATCTCCTCCTTTGTAACCGACCTTGTGTAACCCTAGCCCTCTCCGGTGTCTATATAAACCGGAGAGTTTTAGTCCATAGGACGAACAACAATCATACCATAGGCTAGCTTCTAGGGTTTAGCCTCTCCGATCTCATGGTAGATCTACTCTTGTACTACCCATATCATCAATATTAATTAAGAAGGACGTAGGGTTTTACCTCCATCAAGAGGGCCCGAACCTGGGTAAAACATCGTGTCCCCTGCCTCCTATTACCAACCGGCCTAGACGCACAGTTCGGGACCCCCTACCCGAGATCCGCCGGTTTTGACACCGACATTGGTGCTTTCATTGAGAGTTCCTGTGTGTCGTCGCCGTTAGGCTTGATGGCTCCTACTATCATTGATAGCGATGCAGTCCAGGGTGATACTTTTCTCCCCGGACAGATCTTCCTCTTCGGCGGCTTTGCACTGCGGGCCAATTCGCTTGGCCATCTGGAGCAGATTGAAAGTTACGCCCCTGGCCACCAGGTCAGGTTTGGAAGCTTAAACTACATGGCCGATATCCGTGGAGACTTGATCTTCGACGGATTCGAGCCTCTGCCTTGTGCGTCACGCGGTCACGATGAGTACGATTTAGCTCTACCATCGGACAGTGTCCAGGAGATCGCATAGGCAGCCGCTCCGGCCCTCAATTCGGAGCCAGTTGCGCCGACCATGGACGGGTGGATGGACCCTGCCACGGAGGCCTTACCCTCAGCGGCGATCGAGCCAAACATCGACCTTACCTTGCACGAGAGCCGTGTTGTTAAACTGCCGGATCCTTCTCCGGCCACGGACTCCGCACCGCCTGCGCCCGTTCCTATCGAATCCGATTGGGCGCCGATCATGGAGTTTACCTCCGCGGATATTTTTCAGCACTCGCCCTTTGGCGACATACTGAACTCATTAAGGTCTCTCTCCTTATCAGGAGGATCCTAGCCGAACTATGTCCGGCAGGACTGGGATGCGGACGACAAAGAAATTCGCGGCCCACCCACCACCCACTTAGTAGCCACTGTCGATGACTTAACCGACATGCTCGACTTCGACTCCGAAGACATCGATGGTATGGACGACGATGCGGGAGACGAAGAGGAACCACTGCCCACAGGGCACTGGACAGCCACCTCATCATACGATATATACATGGTGGATCCACCCAAAGAAGGCAATGGCGACGAGATAGCGGAGGATGACCCCTCCAAGAAGCAACACAAGCGCCGACGTCAGCGGTGCCACTCTAAGTCCCGCCAAAGCAAAAGTGGTGATACTGGCGCAGGAGATAATAATACTCCGGATAGTGCCGAAGACAACAACAATCCCCTCCAGCAAGATTTAGAGCAGGAGAATGGAGGAGCCAGCCCTCCTGAGAGAGCGGCAGATGGAGAAGAGGAGGATGATAATTACATGCCCCCTCCGAAGACGAGGCAAGCCTCGGCGACGACGAATTCGTTGTGCCAGAGGACCCCATCGAACAAGAGCTCTTCAAACGTCGGCTTATAGCCACGGCAAATAGCCTTAAGAAAAACAGCAGCAGCTTCAAGCTGATCAGGATCTGCTAGCTGACAGATGGACTGAAGTCCTCGCGGCCGAGGAATATAAACTCGAGCGCCCCTCCAAGAGTTACCCAAAGTGCAGGTTGCTACCTCAACCGGAGGAAGAAGCATATGATACGGCTGATCGGCCACCTCATGGTCGTGATAGAGAGGCATTCCAGCCAAAAACTCAGCCTCCACCCTGACGCCATTCAAATAACAAGGCATGGGGAGATACGCCAGACCTGCGAGACATATTGGAGGACAAAGCAAAGCATGCAAGATCGATCTACGGATCATGAGGGTGCACCACTCTGCGAGACGATAAACGTCACGCCGGATACAGCAAAAGCAAATCCGGCCGGGCCAAACACAGCGGGCAAGACCCATTCGAGCTGCGTCGTGATATAGCCCAATACTGAGGCACCGCACACCCTTTATGCTTCACAGATGAAGTAATGGATCATCAAATCCCAAAAGGTTTCAAACCTGTAAATATTGAATCATACGACGGCACTACAGATCCTGTGGTATGGATCGAGGATTTCCTACTTCACATCCACATGGCCCGCGGTGATGACTTACACGCTATCAAATACCTCCCACTAAAGCTCAAGGGACCAGCACGACATTGGCTTAACAGCTTGCCAGCCGAGTCCATGAGCCGTTGGGAAGATCTGGAAGGCGCATTCCTCGACAACTTTCAAGGCACTTATGTGCGGCCACCATATGCCGATGACTTGAGCCACATAATTCAGCAGCCAGAAGAATCGGCCAGGCAATTCTGGACTCGGTTCCTAACAAAGAAAAATCAAATTGTCGACTGTCCGGAGCAGAGGCCCTAGCGGCTTTCAAACACAACATCCGTGACGAATGGCTAGCCCCGCACCTTGGTCAGGAAAAGCCAAAATCTATGGCATCCCTCACGACACTCATGACCCGCTTTTGTGCGGGAGAAGACAGCTGGCTGGCTCGTAGTAATAACATATCAAAGAACCATGGTACTTCGGATACCAAGGACGGCAATAACAGGTCACGTCGCAACAAACATAAGCGCCGCATCAACAGCGATAATAACGAGGATACGACAGTCAATGCCGGATTCAAAGGCTCTAAACCCGGTCAGCGGAAAAAGCCATTCAAACAAAGTACGCCGGGACCGTCCAGCTTGGACCGTATACTCGATCGCTCGTGTCAAATACACGACACCCTAGAAAATCCTGCCAATCACACCAACAGGGATTGTTGGGTGTTCAAGAAGGCCGGCAAGTTAATTGCCGAAAACAAGGACAAGGGGCCACATAGCGATGACGAGGAGGAGCCCCAGCAGCCACACACCAGAGGACAGAAAAGGTTTCCCCCACAAGTGCGGACGGTGAACATGATATACGCAACCCACATCCCCAAGAGGGAGCGGAAGCGCGCGCTCAGGGACGTATATGCGTTGGAGCCAGTCGCCCCAAAATTCAACCCGTGGTCCTCCTATCCGATCACTTTCGATCGCAGGGACCATCCCACTAGTATCCGTCATGGCGGATTCACCGCACTAGTTCTGGACCCAATCATTGACGGATTTCACCTCACTCAAGTCCTTATGGATGGCGGCAGCAGCCTGAACCTGCTTTATCAGGATACAATGCGCAAAATGGGTATAGACCCCTCAAGGATCAAACCCACAAAAACGACCTTTAAGGGCGTCAGTCCAGGCGTAGAGGCCCATTGTACAGGCTCAATTACACTGGAAGTAGTCTTCGGATCCCCGGATAACTTCTGAAGTGAAGAGTTAATCTTCGATATAGTCCTGTTTCGCAGTGGTTATCATGCACTGCTCGGGCGAACCGCATTTGCGAGATTCAATGCGGTACCGCATTATGCATACCTCATGCTCAAGATGCCAGGACCTCGCGGGGTTATTACAGTCAATGGAAACACAGAGCGCTCTCTCCGAACAGAGGAGCACACTGCGGCCCTCGCAGCAGAAGAGCAAAGTAGCCTCTCAAGGCAATCCACCAGTTTGGCGTTTCAAGACCCGGACACCTTCAAGCGCGCTCGGAGCAATCGGCAAATAGACCGCCCGGCGCGATCTGAGCTCGCGTAGCAATGCGGCCCCCACCCCAGTCCCGGCCAAACAGCGAAGCTCATGCCACGCGTACATAATTATGCATTAAAATACCATGGGCACAGGTGGGGAGGGGGGCACACTGCAGCACGCCCAAAGACGCGGCTTAAACCACACTAGGGGCTTCCCGTTTGGTTATTTTTCTCTTTTTTCAGGACCTTAATCTCTGGAAACCCTGTCCGGCAGCACTATTTCCAAACACATGATGCAACAACCAAGGAGGCAGAAAGCTATGTCACACCACGGAATTCCCAGGTGGATTACAATACCGAGCGAAATATTTGATTTAATACTATTCCTCAGCTTGCCCTTGGAAGGGACATGGTCCCACTCTTTGCTTATCGCACTAGCTATATCATTCTGCTTTAACGCACCTCTTTGAATAAACAATGCATAACATCACGACTATTATTGCATTCTTGTTATATATATATGTGTGTTCATTAACGACGCCTTGCAACCGTACACTTTGGTATGGCCAATACGCCAGGGGCTTACGTACCCCACAATATGGTGTGAAAAGTCCGAACACTTTCACAAGTGCGGCACCCCGAACTTATAGCATTATATGCATCAGCTCCGAATCATGTCTTTGGTCAAATGTTGGGTTTGCCCGGCTCCTATGTTTTGGTACCTTACGTTCCGCTCTATCGGCTAAGGTAGCGCTAGGAGAACTACTGCGATTGTGCCCCGGTTTTGCCGGGATGAGCACCTCAGTAGAGAAAGCTAAAACTGACTGTCATGATAAGGCGAGAGACTGGTCGCTGTTCGGCGAGGTTTTCGAGTCCCTAAAGACTTATGCCGCTTAGGGAGAGGGGCCGGCCCTGTCCGGCTTAAAGGCGTGTATCGCGCCCCGAATTCGGCCTTCCGAATACCAGGGGCTTCGCCGAAATTTAAAATTATAGAATTCTATGGCTAAGTGAGAGTGATAAAGCATTATTAGTCTGGTTGCCTTGTTCGTTGTGCTGAGCACCTCCCTTGAAGGACCCAAACATGGGAACAAGAGTGCTCAGATTTATCCAGAACACCCCAGCACTCGTGGCATGGGGGCAGAAGCCGAGGACTAGCCATCTCTCAGATTTGATAAACAGCCAAACAGAAGGTAATATTTTAAATTCACACAAGCTTTGCATAGCGCATATGAAACAAGTTTTCATCATATAGGATCACACGAGCAAGTTTACTCAAATATTACATCCTTTGAACATTCGTCCGCTACAAGACGGGCACCCTTCAGGACACCCTCATAATAAATTTCGGGGGTGCAATGCTCCTTGCCCTGCGGCGGCCCTTCCTTGATCAGCTTCACAGCGTCTAGCTTGGCCCACTGCACCTTCACACGGGCAAAAGCCCGGCGTGCACCTTTGATGCAGACGGACTGCTTGACGACCTCCAGCCATGGGCAGGCATCCACAAGCCGCCTCACAAGGCCGAAGTAGCTGTTCGGAAGGGCGTCGCCAGGCCACAGCTGGACTATAAGGCCCTTCATGGCCTGTTCGTCCGCCTTGTGCAGCTCGACCAGCTGCTTTAGCTGGTCGCTCAGAGGCATTGGGTGTTCGGTCCCAGTATACTAAGACCAGAACAGCTTCTCCGTTGAGCTTCCCTTCTCGGCCTGGTAAAACTGCGCGGCATCCGACACGCTGCTGGGCAAATCTACGAATGCTCTTGGAGAGCTCCGAATTCGGGTAAGTAATCGGTAATTTACTTTTACATGCTTGCTCTGCATATAGAATGCCTTACCCGCCGCTATCTTCTTCATTGCGTCGATCTCCTGGAGGGCCTTTTGGGCCTCGGCCTTGGCACTCTTTGCGCTCTCGAGGGCCGCGGCAAGCTCAGACTCTCGCGTCTTCGAGTCAAGCTCCAACGCCTCGTGCTTCGTCACGAGAGCTTGGAGCTCTTGATGCACCTCGCCCACACGAGCCTCTTGCTTTTCCCGCTCGGTGCGCTCCTTGGCCGCTTTATCTTCGGCCTTGGTTAGCGTTTGCTTCAGGGTCGCCACCTCGGTCATGGCCCCTGGCAAATATACGATGATCCTATCATTTTGCAATCACGTCTTCTTTTATACATATCTATAGACAGGGTATTACTTACCCTTGTTCTCCTTGAGCTGCCTCTTGGCAAGGCCGAGCTCTTTCTTGGACCCTCGAGGTCCTGCTTTAGTACGGCAACCTCCGCAGTCAGTGTGGCGGACGCCAGCAGCGAGGCCTGCATACGCATATTGACATACTTATATTAGACTCCTGCGATATTATTTGATCCTCTGTTCGGCTTTTCTTTGGGAACACCGAACAAAGCATCAGGGGCTACTGCCTATGCGGTAATATTTTTCCTATATTTTAAAAACACTTACCTCAAAGCCTGTTAGAAGGCTGGCACAGGCTTCAGTCAATCCGCTCTTGGCGGACTGAACCTTCTGGACCACCGCACTCATAATAGTACGGTGCTCCTCGTCGATGGAAGCGCTGCGAAGCGCTTCCAACAGATTGTACGGCACCTCTGGATGGACAGAGGTCACCGACACAGGAGTCTTGCCCCTCTTGGAAGGAGGCCACCTGCCCGAGCCCGGAACCACTGGAGGTTCCGGCACGGTGTTTGGCTGAGGGCCGAACTCGGGGCTCTCAGGGGCCCTGTCCCCTCGGCTCCCGGAGTCCGGAAGGTCGCCTTCAGACGCCTCCGGGACTATCTCCCCTCGACCCGGTGCCTCTTGAGACAGCACCTCGGCGTCGTCAGTAGGATGAGGGGAGGTGGCGGTCGGGACTAGATCGCTATCCATGTCCGACGAGTCCAGGGAGCCGTCCGATGATACATCGATACTGGCTCGTGGCGGCCTTCATAATTATGTTCGGCGTTAGGGAAAGCAGTGCGACAAAGGAATGCTATGAGTTACTCTGGTATCCGAATACTTACGATCTCCCCAGGGGCTTGGCCCTGGGCAACCACTCGTATTCGCCTTCGTCGTCTGCGGTGGAACTGTCCGGAAGGAGAGTCCTTCCCTTCTTGGACCCTTCGGCCCCCGGTTGGGGCGGCCTTCCTTTTCTTATCTCCCCCAGCTGGAGGGGGAGCATCTTCTTCTTCTTCCTCGTCTTCGGGGGAGGAGTGCGCCGCAAAGTCATCGGACGGTGAGTCCGACGACGCCTAGCGTCGGGAAATCTTTCGGGTTCCCTTGGCCTTCTTGGTCTTCTCCGGCATCGTATAAGGAGCCAGAGTCAGCATCTTCACCAGAAGAGCGTCCGCTAGGCCTTCGGCCAAGGAGCCGGACAGTCGATCTGTCTGGCCGTCTCCTACCAGTCCTGTCAAAGGTACGGGAGTTTAGATCCCGCATAGAGTCAATCTATAAAAGTTAAGTATCCTGTGAAAGGTAAAGCAACTTACCGCACTGGCTTGGCGCTTCGCGCTGAATCCGCGATCCTCAGTAATGGGAGGAGGGACCTCGGCGCTTTTGAACAGCACCCTCCAGGCATCTTCGTGAGTTGTGTCGAAGAGCCTGTTCAGAGTTCGGTGCTGCGCCGGGTTGAACTCCCACAAGTTGAAGTCCCGTTGTTGGCACGGGAGGATCCGGCGGTGGAGCATGACCTGGACTACGTTGACAAGTTTGAGCTTCTTGTTCACCATGTTTTGAATACATGTTTGGAGTCCGATCAGCTCTCCCGAACTACCCTAGGACAGGCCCTTCTCTTTCCAGGAGGTGAGCCGCATGGGGATGCCAGATCGGAACTCGAGGGCCGCTGCCCATGCAGGGTCACGCGGCTCGGTGATGTAGAACCACCCCGATTGCCACCCCTTTATGGTTTCCACAAAGGAGCCCTCGTGCCATGTAACATTGGGCATCTTGCCCACCATGGCGCCTCCGCACTCCGCCTGGCGGCCACCCACAACCTTCGGCTTGATATTGAAGGTCTTCAGCCATAAACCAAAGTGGGGCTTGATGCGGAGGAAGGCCTCGCACATGACGATAAACGCCGAGATGTTGAGGATGAAGTTTGGGGCCAGTTCGTGGAAATCCAGGCCGTAGTAGAACATGAGCCCCCGGGAGAATGGGTGGAGAGGGAATACCAGTCCGTGGAGGAAATGGGTAAGGAACACTACCCTCTCATGGGGCCCGGGGGTGGGGATGAGCTGCCCCTCATCTGGGAGCCGGTGCGCGATGTCGTCGGGAAGGTATCCGGCTCTCCTCAGCTTCTTGATGTCTCCCTCCATGACGGAGGAGACCATCCACCCGCCTCCCGCTCCGGACATGGTTGGGGAAGGTTGAGGTGGGAAGTGCGAACTTGGGCGCTAGAGCTCGAGTGTGCGAAAACGTATGAGCAAAGGAGGAAGAAGGCGTGGATGAAAAGGTGAATCCTTATCCCTTTATATGGGTGGACGGAACTAACCGTCCCCACTAGCCTGGTAAAACTCGCTTATCCCCCAAGCGCCATAATCGATGGCGCAGTTGGGTTACCCACGCCCGTATTGATGAGAATCCCGTTATAAGGGGACACGATCTCTGCTTTGACAAGACGTGTCAAAAAACCGCCCCGCGTTATGTGCGGGGCTAGTTAAAGGAAACGGTTCGAATAATCACCGGGCCATGGCATAATGTCGTGTTGCCAAAACAAGTCAGCAAGTTAGATTTGTGGAAATATTATTCTCTCTATGGTGGTATGTTGAACTTATTTTGCAGGGTCGGACACCATCCTTGTATTCAAATTCTTCTGTGATGTATTCGGAGAAGGAACCTGCCTTGCAATGCCGAAGACAATACTGCGCGCCGGACTCATCGTCATTGAAGCCTGGTTCAGGGGCTACTGAGGGAGTCCTGGATTAGGGGGTCTCCGGACAGCCGGATTATATCCTTTAGCCAGATCGCTGGACTATGAAGATACAAGATTGAAGACTTCGTGTCGTGTCCGGATGGGACTCTACTTGGCGTGGAAGGCAAGCTAGGCAATATGGATATGGATATCTCCTCCTTTGTAACCGACCTTGTGTAACCCTAGCCCTCTCCGGTGTCTATATAAACCAAGGAGTTTTAGTCCATAGGACGAACAACAATCATACCATAGGCTAGCTTCTAGGGTTTAGCCTCTCCGATCTCGTGGTAGATCTACTCTTGTACTACCCATATCATCAATATTAATCAAGCAGGACGTAGGGTTTTACCTCCATCAAGAGGGCCCGAACCTGGGTAAAACATCGTGTCCCCTGCCTCCTGTTACCATCCAGCGTAGACACACAGTTCGGGACCCCCTACCCAATATCCACCTGTTTTGACATCGACACCCTCCACCGCCACTTACTCTCTATGAGAGCCATCAGAACAAAATACAACTTCCACCATTCATTTTCTGAGAGAGAGCAGCTAGTCATGTGTTGATACCAAGAGATTCCATTCCTACCATTTGAACCTTGATTTCTAGCATGTTCAAGTTGCTTTCCACTCCAATCCTTCTCCTACCCAAGCCAAATCTGTGTGAGAGAGATTGAGTGTTGAGGATACTATCATTTAAAGCACAAGATCAAGGAGATCATCACCAACACAATATCTATTACCTTTTGGAGAGTGGTGTCTCCTTTGAAGGAAATATGCCCTAGAGGAAATAATAAAGTTATTATTTATTTCCTTATATCTAGATAAATGTTTATTATTCATGCTAGAATTGTATTAACCGGAAACATAATACATGTGCGAATACATAGACAAACAGATTGTCACTAGTATGCCTCTACTTGACTAGCTCGTTGATCAAAGATGGTTATGTTTCCTAACCATAGACATGAGTTGTCATTTGATTAACAGGGTCACATCATTAGGAGAATGATGTGATTGACATGACCCATTCCGTTAGCTTAGCACCCGATCATTTAGTATGTTGCTATTGCTTTCTTCATGACTTATACATGTTCCTATGACTATGAGATTATGCAACTCCTGTTTACTGGAGGAACACTTTGTGTGCTACCAAACGTCACAACGGAACTGGGTGATTATAAAGGTTCTCTACAGGTGTCTCCAAAGGTACTTGTTGGGTTGGCGTATTTCGAGAATAGGATTTGTCACTCCGATTGTCGGAGAGGTATCTCTGGGCCCTCTCGGTAATGCACATCACTTAAGCCTTGCAAGCATTGCAACTAATGAGTTAGTTGCGGGATGATGTATTACAGAATGAGTAAAGAGACTTGCCGGTAACGATATTGAACTAGGTATTGAGATACCGATGATCGAATCTCGGGCAAGTAACATACCGATGACAAAGGGAACAATGTATGTTGTTATGCAGTTTGACCGATAAAGATCTTCGTAGAATATGTAAGAGCCAATATGAGCATCCAGGTTCCGCTATTAGCTATTGACCGGAGACGTGTCTCGATCATGTCTACATAGTTCTCGAACCCGTAGGGTACGCACGCTTAACGTTACGATGACAGTTATATTATGAGTTTATATGTTTTGATGTGCCGAAGGTTGTTCAGAGTCTCGGATGTGATCACGGACATGACGAGGAGTCTCGAAATGGTCGAGACATGAAGATTGATATATTGGAAGCCTATGTTTGGATATCAGAAGTGTTCCGGGTGAAATCGGGATTTTACCGGAGTACCGGGAGGTTACCGGAACCCCCCGGGAGGTAAATGGGCCTTAGTGGGCCTTTACTGAGAAGAGGAGAGGTGGCCAGGGCTGGGCCGCATGCCCCTCCCCCCTAGTCCGAATAGGACAAGGAGAGGGGGGCGGCGCCCCCCTTTCCTTCTCTCCCTTCTCTTTCCCCCTCCCGAATCCTATTCCAACTAGGAAAGGGGAGGGAGTCCTACTCCCGGTGGGAGTAGGACTCCTCCTGGCGCGCCTCCTCCCTGGCCGGCCGCACCCCCCTTGCTCATTTATATACGGGGGCAGGGGGCACCCCATAGACACAACAATTGATCAAGTTGATCTTTTAGCCGTGTGCGGTGCCCCCCTCCACCATAGTCCACCTCGATATTACTGTAGTGGTGATTAGGCGAAGCCCTGCGTCTGTAGAACATCAACATCATCACCACGCTGTCGTGCTGACGAAACTCTCCCTCAACACTCGGCTAGATCGGAGTTCGAGGGATGTCATCGGGCTGAACGTGTGCTGAACTCGGAGGTGCCGTACTTTCGGTACTTGATCGGTCGGATCATGAAGACGTACGACTACATCAACCGCATTGTGCTAACGCTTTCGCTTTCGGTCCACGAGGGTATGTGGACAACACTCTCCCCTCTCGTTGCTATGCATCACCATGATCTTGCGTGTGCATAGGATTTTTTTTGAAATTACTACGTTACCCAACAGTGGCATCCGAGCCAGGTTTTATGCGTAGATGTCATATGCACGAGTAGAACACAAGTGAGTTGTGGGCGATATAAGTCATACTGCTTACCAGCATGTCATACTTTGGTTCAGCGGTATTGTTGGATGAAGCGGCCCGGACCGACATTACGCGTACGCTTACGCGACACTGGTTCTACCGACATGCTTTGCACAAAGGTGGCTGGCGAGTGTCAGTTTCTCCAACTTTAGTTGAACCAAGTGTGGCTACACCCGGTCCTTGCGAAGGTTAAAACAGCACCAACTTGACAAACTATCGTTTTGTTTTTGATGCATAGGTAATAACGGTTCTTGCTAAGCCCGTAGCAGCCACGTAAAACTTGCAACAACAAAGTAGAGGACGTCTAACTTGTTTTTGCAGGGCATGTTGTGATGTGATATGGTCAAGACATGATGCTAAATTTTATTGTATGAGATGATCATGTTTTGTAACCGAGTTATCGGCAATTGGCAGGAGCCATATGGTTGTCGCTTTATTGTATGCAATGCAATCGCCCTGTAATGCTTTACTTTATCACTAAGCGGTAGCGATAGTCGTGGAAGCATAAGTTTGGCGAGACGACAACGATGCTACGATGGAGATCAAGGCGTCGCGCCGGTGACGATAGTGATCATGACGGTGCTTCGGAGATGGAGATCGCAAGCACAAGATGATGATGGCCATATCATATCACTTATATTGATTGCATGTGATGTTTATCTTTTATGCATCTTATCTTGCTTTGATTGACGGTAGCATTATAAGATGATCTCTCACTAAATTTCAAGATAATAGTGTTCTCCCTGAGTATGCACCGTTGCCAAAGTTTGTCGTGCCCATACACCACGTGATGATCGGGTGTGATAAGCTCTACGTCCATCTACAACGGGAGCAAGCCAGTTTTGCACACGCAGAATACTCAGGTTAAACTTGAAGAGCCTAGCATATGCAGATATGGCCTCGGAACACTGAGACCGAAAGGTCGAGCGTGAATCATATAGTAGATATGATCAACATAGTGATGTTCACCATTGAAAACTACTCCATTTCACGTGATGATCGGTTATGGTTTAGTTGATTTGGATCACGTGATCACTTAGAAGATTAGAGGGATGTCTTTCCAAGTGGGAGTTCTTAAGTAATATGATTAATTGAACTTAAATTTATCATGAACTTAGTACCTGATAGTATCTTGCTTGTCTATGTTGATTGTAGATAGATGGACTGTGCTGTTGTTCCGTTGAATTTTAATGCGTTCCTTGAGAAAGCAAAGTTGAAAGATGATGGTAGCAATTACACAGACTGGGTCCGTAACTTGAGGATTATCCTCATTGCTTCCCAGAAGAGTTACATCCTGGAAGCACCGCTAGGTGTACCACCTGCGCCAGCAACTGCAGACATTGTGAATGCCTAGCAGTCACGTGTTGATGACTACTCGATAGTTCAGTGTGCCATGCTTTACGGCTTAGAACCGGGACTTCAACGATGTTTTGAACGTCATGGAGCATATGAGATGTTCCAGAAGTTGAAGTTAATATTTCAAAAGAATGCCCGGATTGAGAGATATGAAGTCTCCAATAAGTTCTATAGTTGCAAGATGGAGGAGAATAGTTCTGTCAGTGAGCATATACTCAAGATGTCTGGGAACCATAATCACTTGACTCAGCTGGGAGTTAATCTTCCGGTTGATAGTGTCATTGACAGAGTTCTTCAATCACTGGCACCAAGCTATAAAAGCTTCGTGATGAACTATAATATGCAAGGGATGAATAAGACAATTCCCGAGCTCTTCGCAATGCTAAAAGCTGCGGAGGTAGAAATCAAGAAGGAGCATCAAGTGTTGATGGTCAGTAAGACCACCAGTTTCAAGAAGGGCAAAGGGAAAAAGAAGGGGAACTTCAAGAAGAACAGCAAGCAAGTTGCTGCTCAGGAGAAGAAACCCAAGTCTGGACCTAAGCCTGAGACTGAGTGCTTCTACTGCAAGCAGACTGGTCACTGAAGTGGAACTGCCCCAAGTATTTGGCGGATAAGAAGGATGGCAAGGTGAACAAAGGTATATGTGATATACATGTTATTGATGTGTACCTTGCTAGAGCTCGCAGTAGCACCTGGGTATTTGATACTGGTTCTGTTGCTAATATTTGCAACTCGAAACAGGGACTACGGATTAAGCGAACACTGGCAAAGGACGAGGTGACGATGCGCATGGGAAATGGTTCCAAAGTCGATGTGATCGAGATCGGCACGCTACCTCTACATCTACCTTTGGGATTAGTATTAGACCTAAATAATTGTTATTTGGTGCCAGCGTTGAGCATGAACATTATATCTGGATCTTGTTTGATGCGAGATAGTTATTCATTTAAATCACAGAATAATGGTTGTTCTATTTATATGAGTAATATCTTTTATGGTCATGCACCCTTGAAGAGCGGTCTATTTTTGATGAATCTCGATAGTAGTGATACACATATTCATAATGTTGAAGCCAAAAGATTCAGAGTTGATAATGATAGTGCAAATTATTTGTGGCACTGCCGTTTAGGTCATATCGGTGTAAAGCGCATGAAGAAACTCCATACTGATGGACTTTTGGAACCACTTGATTATGAATCACTTGGTACTTGCGAACTGTGCCTCATGGGCAAGATGACTAAAACGCCGTTCTCCGGAACTATGGAGAGAGCAACAGATTTGTTGGAAATCATACATACAGATGTATGTTCCGATGAATGTTGAGGCTCGTGGCGGATATCGTTATTTTCTCACCTTCACAGATGATTTAAGCAGATATGGGTATATGTACTTGATGAAGCATAAGTCTGAAACATTTGAAAAGTTCAAAGAATTTCAGAGTGAAGTTGAAAATCATCGTAACAAGAAAATAAAGTTTCTACGATCTGATCGTGGAGGAGAATATTTGAGTTACGAGTTTGGTCTACATTTGGAACAATGCGGAATAGTTTCGCAAGTCACGCCACCCGGAACACCACAGCGTAATGGTGTGTCCAAACATCGTAATCGTACTTTACTAGATATGGTACGATCTATGATGTCTTTTACAGATTTACCGCTATCATTTTGGGGATATGCTTTAGAGACGGCCACATTCACGTTAAATAGGGCACCATCGAAATCCGTTGAGACAAAGCCTTATGAACTGCGGTTTGTCAAGAAACCAAAGTTGTCGTTTCTGAAAGTTTGGGGCTGCGATGCTTATGTGAAAAAGCTTCAACCTGATAAGCTCGAACCCAAATCGGAGAAATGTGTCTTCATAGGATACCCAAAGGAAACTGTTGGGTACACCTTCTATCACAGATCCGAAGGCAAGACATTCGTTGCTAAGAATGGACCCTTTCTAGAGAAGGAGTTTCTCTCGAAAGAAGTGAGGGGGATGAAAGTGGAACTTGATGAGGTAACTATACCTGCTCCTCTATTGGAAAGTAGTTCATCACAGAAACCAGTTCCTGTGACACCTACACCGATTAGTGAGGAAGTTAACGATGATGATCATGGAACTTCAGATCAAGTTACTACTGAACCTCGTAGATCAACCAGAGTAAGATCCGCACCAGAGTGGTACGGTAATCCTGTTCTGGAAGTCATGCTACTAGATCATGATGAACCTACGAACTATGAAGAAGCGATGGTGAGCCCAGATTCCGCAAAATGGCTTGAAGCCATGAAATCTGAGATGGGATCCATGTATGCGAACAAAGTATGGACTTTGGTTGACTTGCCCGTTGATCGGCAAGCAATTGAGAATAAATGGATCTTCAAGAAGAAGACTGACGCTGACGGTAATGTTACTGTCTACAAAGCTCGACTTGTTGCGAAAGGTTTTCGACAAGTTCAAGGGATTGACTACGATGAGACTTTCTCACCCGTAGCGATGCTTAAGTCTGTCCGAATCATGTTAGCAATTGCCGCATTTTATGATTATGAAATTTGGCAAATGGATGTAAAAACTGCATTCCTGAATGGATTTCTGGAAGAAGAGTTGTATATGATGCAACCAGAAGGTTTTGTCGATCCAAAGCGAGCTAACAAAGTGTGCAAGCTCCAGCAATCCATTTATGGACTGGTGCAAGCCTCTCAGAGTTGGAATAAACGCTTTGATAGTGTGATCAAAGCATTTGGTTTTATATAGACTTTTGGAGAAGCCTGTATTTACAAGAAAGTGAGTGGGAGCTCTGTAGCATTTCTAATATTATATGTGGATGACATATTGTTGATTGGAAATGATATAGTATTTCCGGATAGCATAAAGGGATACTTGAATAAGAGTTTTTCAATGAAAGACCTCGGTGAAGCTGCTTATATATTGGGCATCAAGATCTATAGAGATAGATCAAGACGCTTAATTGGACTTTCACAAAGCACATACCTTGACAAAGTTTTGAAGAAGTTCAAAATGGATCAAGCAAAGAAAGGGTTCTGGCCTGTGTTACAAGGTGTGAAGTTGAGTAAGACTCAATGCCCGACCACTGTAGAAGATAGAGAAAAATGAAAGATGTTCCCTATGCGTCAGCCATAGGCTCTATCATGTATGCAATGTTGTGTACCAGACCTGATGTGTGCCTTGCTGTAAGTCTAGCAGGGAGGTACCAAAGTAATCCAGGAGTGGATCACTGGACAGCGGTCAAGAACATCCTGAAATACCTGAAAAGGACTAAGGATATGTTTCTCGTATATGGAGGTGACAAAGAGCTCATCATAAACGGCTACGTTGATGCAAGCTTTGACACTGATCCGGACGATTCTAAATCGCAAACCGGATACGTGTTTACATTGAACGGTGGAGCTGTCAGTTGGTGCAGTTCTAAACAAAGCGTTGTGGCGGGATCTACATGTGAAGCGGAGTACATAGCTGCTTCGGAAGCAGCAAATGAAGGAGTCTGGATGAAGGAGTTCATATCCGATCTAGGTGTCATACCTAGTGCATCGGGTCCAATGGAAATCTTTTGTGACAATACTGGTGCAATTTCCTTGGCAAGGGAATCCAGATTTCACCAGAGAACCAAGCACATCAAGAGACACTTCAATTCCATCCGGGATTTAGTCCAGGTGGGAGACATAGAAATTTGCAAGATACATATGGATCTGAATGTTGCAGACCCGTTGACTAAGCCTCTTCCACGAGCAAAACATTATCAGCACCAAGGCTCCATGGGTGTTAGAATCATTACTGTGTAATCTAGATTATTGACTCTAGTGCAAGTGGGAGACTGAAGGAAATATGCCCTAGAGGCAATAATAAAGTTATTATTTATTTCCTTATATCATGATAAATGTTTATTATTCATGCTAGAATTGTATTAACCGGAAACATAATAGATGTGTGAATACATAGACAAACAGATTGTCACTAGTATGCCTCTACTTGACTAGCTCGTTGATCAAAGATGGTTATGTTTCCTAACCATAGACATGAGTTGTCATTTGATTAACAGGGTCACATCATTAGGAGAATGATGTGTTTGACATGACCTATCAGTGTCAAAACCGGCGGATCTCGGGTAGGGGGTCCCAAACTGTGCGTCTAGTGTCAGAGTAATGGGCCACGGGTAGGCTAACCCGAGTCCCAGAACCTTTCAAGACATCGGGGCAGGCTGCGCCCCTCAAGACCCCAGGACAAAGAGCCGCCTTCTGAGGAGTCGGCGGCAAGGCCACCGTCTAGCCACTCGCGGCCGAGTCCCAGGGACGACTTCAGGACAAACCGACTCCTGACTGACGACTTCCCAAGAAGCCGGCCTTGGGGAGTCGGCCCGCGACTCCAGCAAAACCCCATGTCCTCATCAAGAGGGACAGGACAGGGGAGTGGATACAGTGAAGACTGCTCCCATCCCTTTCCAAAGGCAAGCATGGTCACATTACGCCATACCTGCGGAGATCTCCGTGCGGCGTGGCACTGTTGCCATGCTGGCCCTGACATCAGCACCGATGGACCGAATCCTGCGCCCACGACGGCTTGTCTGTATGACCTTTGGGCGGCGGGTCCTACCGGCCAGCGGGATCCCAGAAGACGGCAAGTGCGCCACAAGTCGGACCCGTCGGGAGTCGGCCCCCGAGAGTCGGCCGGCTGCTCCCCCGGGGCCCACGCGCCATTAACCAGATGTGATGGAGAGTGGCAATAGTGATTGCCTGCCAGGCGGCGGGGCTGTTGCCACGACTCCATGACCAAGCCCGCGTCATCAGAAGCACGACTACAGTAATCAGCAGCCGGCAAGACCCGCCCACGACGGACGCGGCCTGTCGGCTCCGTACCTAGCCAGTCGGCGGGGCCCACCAGTCGGCGGGACCCAGCAGTCGGCGGAGAAGACGCAGGCCGGAGGCACTGACGGCTGGGCCCACGTCCAGCCGGATTACCATTGTACCCCTGGGGGGTAGGCCTATATAAACCCCCCAGGGCACCCATACAAAGGGTTGGAATCCATTAGCTCTAGACCAGATCATATAGGAGGGAGAGAGCTAGCCTTGCCCTCTCCTACCTCTAGGAAACAGCTCAAGGAGCAATCGTGTAAACACTTTGCCATAGTGATCATGCGGAGACCCCGTAGAGCAGCAGTAGGGGTATTATCTCCCCGGAGAGCCCTGAAGCTGGGTAAGATTCGCCGGCGTGCATGTCTACGCCTCATCCCGTTTCCAGGCACCCGCAATGTTCTAATCGCCCCCACCATGATAAGCCATCCTTTGGCATATGTCGCACCCAACCCCCGACATTTGGCGCCCACCGTGGGGCCTGGTGCACCATCGTCCGGAGACCTGTTCTGGACGGGAACCCTTTTCCTCCCTGGCGAGCGCAGCCAGCCAGGCACGCCAGACGGAGTTTGCGCCGACGCGCTGCACGGTGTTGAGATCGCCTGCGCAGCTAGCCGCCTTGCCGAACTTGTCGGCGAGGTTCGCATCTCCGACGAACCTGCATCCGATGCAGGCACGGGCGGCTCCGAGAGCCTCCTCGCGGGCCTCCTCGATCAACTCCACGTCTCCGGTGAGCCTGCCGTGGACTTGGAGTCTGTAGGCTCCACCGACCCGATGCTGTTCGACTCCGACACCGCGTCGCTCGACGCATTCCCCACTAATGTGGTGGTCTACGACGAACCTCTCCCTCGCGCGGAGAGCGACGGAAGCACTGTCACCGAGGTGCTCGTCATTAGTCATGACGAGCCTCTCGGCGGAGGAGCGCATGACCCACTTGGCGCGGCGGTACAAGACCTGACTGCGCCCATTCCGGAAGACGCTGACGCGGAGACGTTGGAGGCGTGCCGCCTTCAGCTCATCGAAGGCGCGAAGAAGCTGGCTAGCATGAGACGCTTGTCAGAAGCCTACCAGCGGGAGATGGATCGCGCTGTTGGCGGCTCGCCAGCCCCAGCTAGGCCCAGCCGCCTCGGTGCGGTCCAGCAGCGCGACGTAGCCATCGCCAACCTATTCGGGGCAAGTCGCCCTGTGTACACCACGCCTGCGGAGAACATTCGAGCCACCTAGGCAGCGACGGACGAGCTGGACAATTTCGAGGGCGAAGAGCGCCGCTTGATGGTGGAGCGAGTCTAGCGGCTCCTCGACGCGGCTGCCGCGCAGAACGAGGCCGGCTGCCACACAGAGGCGCCGCAGCGGCAAAACGACGATCTTCGCCGAGACCAAGGCGCGACGTCTCGAACGCCGACTGGCGGCGCCCGAGGAAGAAAGGACAAGGATCCGACTGTCAGCCACAGTCGGACTCGCATTACCATAGAGCGCGACCGAGACGGCCGCCCGAGAGCAGTAGAATGACGGGACGACTGTCCGCCTCCTCCTCCTCGCAGGGAAAGGCGAGTCTCCCTGCCGCCTGTTGATCATCCGACTCTTGGCGACCGCCTTGGCCGCCGAGAGGGAGTCGGGGAAAATGATGCCCGCCATCGGATCGACCGGCTTCACCGATCCCTGGCGCTGGAAGAAGAAGACGAGTTGGGCCCGCCTTGTTTCGGGCCCCGCATTCGAGACGAGCCCTTTCCCAAAGGGTTCACACTCCCAAGAGACACACCCAAGTACACCGGCTCCGTGAAGCCGGAAGACTTGCTAGTCGACTACTCCACGGCTGTCAGCATAGCGAACGGCAACAAGCGTGTCGCCGTAAAATACGTTCCGCTCATGCTCCAGGGCACGGCCCGGACATGGCTGAACAGCCTGATGCCCCGTAGCAGCAACAGCTGGGTCGACTTCACCGAAGCATTCGTCCGCAACTTCACCAGCATGTACAAGCGCCCTCCCAAGCCTCGTCAACTTTCCTTGTGCATGCAAGGTCCCGACGAGTCGACTCACGACTACCTCACGCGTTGGGCCGAGCTTTGGAACTCCCGCGAGGGCGTGCACGAGGTGCAGGCTATCGAGTACTTCACCGCCGGGTGCAGAGAAGGCACCCTCCTCAAGCACAAGCTCCTCTGCGACGAGCCAGAAACCCTCGACGAGCTGCCTATCATAGCAGACAAGTACACCACGGCCGACTCCTCCATGAAGGCGGAGATTCAAGTTAGCGCAACTGGCAAAGTGGCCCCTCAAGCTCCAAGAACTCCGGCGGGAGATGCCAGTCGGCGGCAACAGCAGAGCGATCACAAGCGCAAGGCCCCGCAGCCGGCTTCCAGCAGCCGGCAGGTTGCGACAGTCGAAGCCCAGCAGCCGGATGGGCAACCTTCACCCAAGCGACAGAAAGGTGGCAAGCCCAACTGGTTGCCGGCCTTCTCATACGAGCAAACCCTGGATGGTCCTTGCAAGTTCCATAGCGGCGTGAAGCCGTCGAATCACACCACCCGGAAGTGCCACTGACTCACTAGGATCGCCAAGGGAGACGGCCTCCTACCTCCCCCGCCTGCTGGGCAGCTGCCTTCTTCTCCGCCCCAGCAGCCGGCTGTCAGGCCAGTTGGCGCAGTACAAGATGAATACCCCGAAGAACACGGAGCCTACGTGGTATTTACCAGTATGGCTGACGATCGACGCAGCAGGCGGCTGCAGCGACAAGAGGTGAATGCAGTAGCATCAGAGACGCCAGAGTTCATGCACTGGTCCGAGAAGCCTATCAGCTAGAGCAGGACTGATCACCCAGAGGTGATGCCGAGTCCGGGCTCCTATGCCTTGGTCTTGGATGCCACCTTTGCCACGGATAGACGAGACACACGTTTCTCACGAGTTCTGATAGACGGAGGCAGCAGCATCAACATCCTGTACAAAGACACCATGGAGAAATTAGGAATCAAGCAAAGACAGCTTCAGAACAGCCGGACTGTGTTCCACACCATTGTTCCTGGGCTTTCCTGCTCACCAATCGGCAAGATCCTGATGGACGTCCTCTTTGGAGACAAAGAGCACTTCCGCCGAGAGTCAGTTTGGTTTGAGGTGGTGGACCTCGAGAGCCCATACCATGCACTACTTGGCCGACCTGCCCTGGCCAAGTTCATGGCGGTCCCCCACTACGGCTACCTCAAAATGAAGATGCCCAGTTCCAGGGGAACCCTGACCGCAGCCGGCGACTATCGGAAGTCGTCTGCCTGTGCGACTAAGAGCAGTCGGCTAGCCGAGTCCCTGGTGATCGCAGTCGAGAAGCGGCTCCTGGAACGGGTTGTGGCGATGGCCGGCAGGCAGCCAGAGGTGTCGCCCAACCCAAAGGAGTCGGAGGCTGAGGGTTCGTTCAAGCCGGCCAAGGAGACAAAGAAGATACCCTTGGATCCGGAGCACCCGGAGAGGTACGCTGTCGTAGGCGCAAACCTCGACAGCAAATAGGAAGGCGAGCTCGTCGATTTCCTCCGTGAGAATCGGGACATCTTCGCATGGTCCCCCAAAGACATGCCAGGTGTACTGATGGAATTCGCCGAGCACAAGTTACATGTCCGATCTGATGCAAAGCCGGTCAGGCAGCCCCTGCGCCGCCTATCAGAAGAGAAGAGAAGAGTTGTCGGAGAAGAAATAGCCCGACTCCTAGCAGCCGGCTTCATTATGGAAGTATTCTTTCCAGAGTGGCTAGCCAACCCGGTCCTGGTACTGAAGAAAAACAAGCAGTGGCGAATGTGTATTGACTACACGAGCCTCAACAAGGCCTGCCCCAAGGACCCGTTTGCTCTGCCAAGAATTGATCAGGTGATAGACTCCACCGCCGGATGTGAGCTGTTGAGCTTTTTGGATGCATATTCAGGATATCACCAGATCAAGCTGAACCCAGCTGACAGACTGAAGACCGCCTTCATCACGCCGTTTGGAGCCTTCTGCTACCTCACCATGACGTTCGGCTTGAGGAATGCCGACGCCACCTTCCAACGTTGCATGCAGAAGTGCCTCCTCAAGAAGCTCGGCAGGAACGCCCACGTCTACGTGGATGATGTGGTGGTGAAGACGGAAAAGCGTGGAACACTGCTAGAAGACCTCAAGGAGACTTTTGAGAACCTGCGCCGATTCTAGATCAAGCTCAACCCCGAGAAGTGCGTCTTCGGAGTACTAGCCGGCCAACTCCTTGGCTTCCTGGTCTCCAAACGCAGCATAGAATGCAACCATGTAAAGATCAAGGCCATTGAGAGGATGGAGGTACCCAGCCGACTGCTGGACGTGCAAAAGTTCACCGGCTGCTTGGCGTCCATCAGCCGATTCATCAATCGGCTGGGCGAGAAAGCTCTCCCCTTATACCAACTCATGAAGAAGACCACTTTCTTCAAATGGAACCACAAGGCGGACGAAGCTTTTCTCCAGTTGAAGAAGATGCTGACTACTCCACCCGTTCTGGCGGCTCCGACTCCTAAGGAACCCATGCTCCTGTACATCGCCGCCACCAGCCGGGTAGTCAGCACGGTCATTGTAGTGGAACGCAAGGAGGAAGGCAAGGCACTACCTGTCCAGAGACCGGTATATTACCTGAGCGAAGTACTGTCAGCCTCCAAGCAGAACTACCCCCACTACCAGAAGATGTGCTATGGCGTGCACTTCACCGCCAAGAAATTGAAGCCTTACTTTCAAGAGCATCCAATCACTATGGTCTGCACGGCCCCACTTGCCGAGATCATCGGAAGCCGAGATGCTTATGGCCGAGTGGCCAAGTGGGCCATAGAGTTGGCTCCCTATACCATCCACTATCAGCCCCGCACCGCCATCAAGTCACAAGCACTGGCCGAATTTCTCGTCGACTGGGCCGAGACCCAGTACCTACCTCCAGCGCCCGACTCCACCCATTGGCGGATGCATTTCGACGGCTCCAAGATGCACACCGGCTTGGGAGCCGGCATCGTCCTCACTTCCCCTAAAGGCGACAAGCTCAAATACACACTGCAAATCCATTTTGCCACCTCCAATAACGTCGCCGAGTACGAGGCGCTCATTCACGGGCTCCGGCTTGCCAAAGAACTTGGCATTCGCGGGATCCTGTGTTATGGCGACTCGGACTTAGTGGTCCAACAGTCATTTGGCCACTGGGACGCCAAAGATGCAAACATGGTGAGTTACCGTTTCCTCGTGCAGCAACTCAGTGGGTATTTCGAGGGGTGCGAGTTCCTCCATGTGCCAAGAAACGACAACGACCAAGCAGACGCCTTGGCACGAATCGACTCTACCCGCCAAGCAATACCATTCAGCGTCGCCCTTCAACGCCTCCTCAAGCCGTCTGTCAAGCCTTCACCAGAATTAGACTCCATCTTCATGCCGGCTCCTACCGAAGAAGTCGGATCCGACTCCAGAGCCGCGGCAGATGGTACGGGGATTTCGGCAGATGGTTCCAAAACTGCTACAGTCGAGGCCGGCCCAGGGACTACAGAACCCGGTCCAGGGACTGCGGTGGTGGGCTCGAAGACTCCAGAACTCGGCCCAAGAGCCGCGCCAGTCGGCTCGGGGACTTCATTAACCTAGCAAGCGGTTGTTGACTCCAACCCGCCGCCTCCCAGCCCAGCCGCCCTCGTCCAAGTCACAGTTCTGGCAGTCAAAGAAATAACAGCACCCTCATGGGCCCAGCCCATCCTCAAATTTCTGGTGAGCAAAGAGCTACCAACCGATGAGACCTTAGCTCGGCAGGTACAATGCCGAGCAGCAGCCTACACCATAGTCAACAGAGAGCTGGTCAGGCACAGCATCACTGGTGTCTACCAGCGCTGCGTGGAGCCAGAGCAAGGCCAAGCAATCCTCAAAGCCATCCACCAAGGCGAGTGTCGGTGTTCTGGGAACGGGGGTCCCCAGACTTGCCTGCCTGCGGCTTGCGGCGTGGCTCAAAGGGGGGCTCAGCGCGGCTCATCTTCGCCAACAAAAACCCAAGACCCTCGCGAGGGGCCAAGCCTCGCGAGGCAGACGACGCGGAGCTTCCTCAGGCACGGCCTCGTCAGGCTGGCTCACGAGGAGGCGGAGAGATCTAGGCGGGGTACCTCACGAGGTGCCCGTGACGCAAGCCATGACGACCGAGGGCGCCAGGCGGGTGCCAGCCCGCGCAGTGTCCTCCTTTCCTCTTTGGTGCAAAGGGGGCAAGCGCAGCCGCGGAGTACCGAGGCATTAGGCAAAGGTTGCCATTTCGGTGCAACGAGACCAAGACCAGGAGGACTTTGAGATGGAGGTCACCGTGGAGCCCAAGACGGCGTCATCACCAGAGCTTTGCGCAGGCGAAGACTGTTTTTGTCAGGATAGCTGATACTAGCTGTCCCCCTTCAAATTAGCCCGCCATTGTTGGCTCCTTCCCACTTGATATTTGGGAAGAGGACCAGGGCCTCTATAAATAGGATCAGCCACCCGCAAGAGGGGGACAAAAAACAGAGAGCTGAGGGGTTCGGAGAAGGAGGCTCTTGAGAGAGGGGTTTAGATCAGATAGGGAGAGAGAGAGAAGGGTGACTGAGCTTCTCCCAGCAGTTCATCGCCCCAGCCAAGAACAGACCCTCGCGAGGCTGTTCTTCCTTGTATCGTTCATCATCATCAGCCCAAGAGGCAATCCACCACACCACACACTGGAGTAGGGTATTACACCACAACGGTGGCCCGAACCAGTATAAACCCTGTGTCTCTTGTGTTGTTCTTGCCATAGTTTAGATCCTAGCAAGGCGGAGGGGTGCATGTAGGTAGGAGGCGAAATCTCCGCGCGCACCCCAGTGTTCGAACCTCAAGGGTCTGCCGGAACCCGAAATCCGACATTTGGCACGCCAGGTAGGGGTGCGCTGGGATTTGTCTTCCACCACCCCGTTCCCCTCCGACCATCACGCCCATGTCTGACGCTCGTCGGGCCCGCGCCGAGCGCCGGGCCGCGCTCGCTTCCCGCGTCGCCCAGACGGCCCCTGTCGGCGGGCGTCCTTGCCGTTCCCCGTCACCTGCCGTCAACGCCGCCACCGGCCCGGCGGGGGATGAGCAGCAAGCATCGTCCCAGCATCCGTCCGTGCGGCAAGACGGCCACACCGCAACTCCCTCGCTCACCCCAGCTGGCTCTTCGTCCCGCGCGCTCTGTGCGCCCATGGAGGCTCGGGCTGCACTCATCGCGGCAAATGAGCTCCTACGCTACCGTCCAGTCAACGATGTCTACGAAGAATGGCTCGACCGCGTCGCCGAGCTCGTCCGCGTCGCAGGGGGATCTCCTACGCCGTCCGTTCCACTGCACCGCACCCCGCCCCGCGCGGGCGATGAAGCTCCGGCGGCGCCCCGGCCGCCTCCTCCTTAGGAAGGCGCCATGGCTCCAAAGCGCGTGGCCCCTGGGCGGAACCCGCTCCGTCAGGTGCCAGCACGGCAAGAGCAGATCTCTCAAGAAGTCCCTCGCCCGCAAGAAGCTGCCCGGGCGCTCCCTGCTCCAGCACGTCGCGACCATGCTCCTGCTCCCGCGCGTCAAGACCCCACGCTGCTCCCAGCTGTAGCGCATGGGGACATGCAAGACCAAGCTCCCCGTCATCCAAGACCTCCCGTGGCCACAGCAGGCTGCCGCGCCTTCACCGCCGAGCTACCCATCATCGCGTAGCCCGGCAAGTTCAAGCCGGACTTGCCGCCTCGCTACGACGGCACGGCTGACCCTGCGGAGTTCCTCCAGCTCTATGAGCTGGGCATCGAAGCTGCCAACGGGGACGAGAAGGTCATGGCGAACTGGTTCCCCATGGCACTCAAGGACGGGGCCCGCACCTGGCTCCTGAACCTGGCTCCAGGCACAATCTCCTCCTGGGACGAGATGCGCACCCGCTTCATCGCCAACTTCCAAGGCACTCGCGACCGGCCACCCGCCGTGAGCGACATGCGCCGCATCAAGCAACAGCCCGGGGAGACCCTGCAGAAGTACATCCAGCGCTTCAACAACGCGCGCCTCAAGATTCCCAAGGTGACCGAGGAGGCCATCATCTCGGCCTTCTCCGACGGCGTGCACGACGTCAAGATGAAGGAGGATCTGGCGATGCATGAAGACCTGTGCACTTCCTTGGAGCTGTTCAACCTGGCAACCAAGTGCGCTAGGGCCGAGGAAGGGTGTCTCTCCCTCCTCGAGCTACCTGGCGCAGACCCAGAAGAGAAGAAGCCCAAGACCAAGGATGTGAAGCGCAAGGGGGATGCCGTGCTCGCGGCAGAACCAGACACCAAGCGAGGCAGAGATCAGCCCGAACCTTCCAAGGGCAGCTGGTACTGTGTGTATCTCGACCTCCACACCCACAACACCAACGAATGTCAAGAGCTCCGAGCCGTGCGAGAAGGAAGGATCGGCCGTCGCCCTGACCGCAGTGACCGGGGCTATGGTCGAGGAGGAGGAAGGAACGCAGGACGCTGGGAAGACCGTGGCCCACGCCAAGGGTGGCGTGATCAACCTCGCGAGGATCGCTGGCAAGACCCGCCTCGCGAGGGAGGCTGGAGGGATCAGCCTCGCGAGGGAGACTAGAGGGATCAGCCTCGCGAGGATCGCCCGCAAGGCAACGCAGGCCTCCCACCACAGCCGCTGCAGCCAAGGAGAAACGAGGACCGCCACCAGGACGAGGGGGCTGGGGGCTTCCAGGAGCCCCGCGCGATCGCCTGCATCCTGGGTGGGGCACAAGCCCCAGCCTCTCAGCGTATCTTCAAGTAGTTCGCCCGCAAAGTGAACGCAGTCCTCCCCAGGCTCGAAGCCACGCGCCCTCTCAGGTGGTCGGCGTGCGCCATCACGTTCATCTCAGTAGATCAGCTCAAGTGTGCGGCTACAGCCGGAGTCCTCCCGATGCTTTGTTCCCCAATCATCAACAACGTGGTGGTCACCAAGACCCTCAGCGATGGTGGGGCAGGGCTCAACATCCTGTCCGTGGAAACATTCAACAACCTCCAAGTGCCCTACAACCAGCTTCAGCCAACCAAGCCTTTCTTCGGTATCACCGACGGCTCCACGGTCCCGATTGGGCAGGTCCGCCTCCCTGTCACCTTCGGGGCACGTGACAACTACCGCACCGAGCTCATTGAATTCGACGTCGCTCACATTCGCCTGCCGTACAACACCATCGTTGGGTACCCAGCGCGGGCCAAGTTCATGGCCGTAACTCACCACGGCTACAACGTCCTCAAGATGCCAGGAAGAGTCATCACGGTGCCCTGTGAAGAGAAGGACGCGGTGTGTTCCCTGGAACGAGCCTTTCAGGCCGCGTCACTGGAAGACCCGGATCATGGAAGCAGGAGGCCTCCCGAGACCGCCCCTAAGAAGAAGAAGACCTCGTCCGGCCCGACCACTCAGGAGGCAGGCCCCTATGGGCCCGCGCCTGCCCAGGGGGAACCTCCTTCCATCGCATAGGAAAGCGCACCTGGCGCCCTCCTCAGGCAGGGCTCGGGGGCTCTCCCCTGGAGGGCCACCGGCCTAGCTAGGGTCACGAGGGAGGCGCTTGGGCACCACCTGGAGGCGTGTTTTGAAGCACGTTTCCCTCAAGAAGGAGCAAGGCAAGGAGATCCAGACCCTCAGGAGTTCGTCAGCAAGGCCATTCAGGAGCTACAGGAGTCAAGAGTCATGAAAGGCGGCCGCCGCCTACCAGCAGTGGCTCCCCATCCAGGCGAGGATGGTGGGCTGCGTGTCTGCATCGACATACCAGGGCTCAACCGAGTCGCCTCTCTGGAGCGCCTCTGGCCCTCGCGAGTGGGGCGCTGCGGTGGCCCACCCCACAACTACGTTCGCATGCCTTACGGCTTGCCGAACGCGGCTGACACGTACCAACGCCTCATGAGGGGCATCACGGAGGCAGGAGAAGCCAGGCGTTCCGCAGCCCTGGCAGGGATGGAGATGGCCCGCGAGGAGCCGCCAGCGCCTCCGGAGCCTCCCGAGGCCCCTGGGCCTGGGGGCTCGTGAGGATCGGCTCCCGCAGCCCACCGAGCCTGCTACACCAACGCTCCTTCGTCCTCAACATCATTAGGTGACATCTTTCGAGTTTTATTTCCAGCTGGGAGCGCCCCCTAGGGCTGCATTATTCCCGGGCCGCGTGGGTCCGTCCCTGCGGTGTGTATCCCTTTTTATTCCTTGTTGTTAGCTTACCTTGTTGGGGGTGCCCCTTAGGCTGCATGACCCCCAAGTCACTCGGGCCTGACCCAGTGATGTCCGCATTCCCAGCATCTATTTGAACGAATCCACTCCTTCATGGCTAATGTGTTTTACCTAGTTGCCTGCTCAGTTGACGCCAACTAACGGAGCTTCTCCCAAACGGCACGACGCTTGCACATGGGTCCGTCCCTGCAACACCGACAAACCTGGATGGCTGAGCTCTGGCCGCGGCAGCCCCGCATAGCGTCACCTCGTCAAGCCTTCAGTGCCTCACTACCCCTCGGAAGCAACCAACGGTTGACTGTCAATTGTCATGGCAACCCCTTGTTTTTCTATGATGGACCTGCAGGACCTCCTGAAGGAGCTGCGTCGGGCGAGGCCATTGCGGTGTCTCCTTCGCTCTCGTCCGCACGAACTGCTTGCACGTTAAAGGGGGGGGGTGCCTGAGCATCGCGACTCAGGGCTCCTACTGGCTCTCCAGCCCTCACCCTCTGGCCTTGACCACGGCATCGCGACCTGGCATACCAGCGATGGCTGAGACCCGCTCGAGGGCCAGGACCCGAGGACGTAGAGCAGAAAGGGGAACAAAGGCGAGAGGGGAGAGACACACGAGGACCTCGCCGAGCAACCTCGCGCCTGCCGTTGCATGGACCCGGCAACACACCAGAGAGCGGCCCCTGATCCTCGAGATAAGTCATCACCCAGAAGCGCCAGCTACCGTGGCACCATCCCCGCACCTAATGCCATCCCGTGTTAGCAACGCCACTCTCCTTTCTCACCAAACGACGGCTGCTTGGGCGCCAAAGGGGACCTCCTGAGCATCGCGACTCAGGGGCTCTTATCGGACTCCGGGTCGCTCACCTCTTGGCCTTGACCACGGCATCGCGACCTGGCATACCAGCGACGGCTGAAGCCGCCTTGGGACTGGGACCTGTCGGCGCAGAGCACCAAGCCCTCGTGAGGTTCGAAAGGGAGGACTGAGCTAAGACGGAATGAGCAACTCGCGCAATTCTACGACAAGGGTTATATTAACAAAACAGGATCACAGGCACCTTACAAGCCCCCACGGGACGCATTTTTGATTCCTCGCAGGGAACAAATCCTAAAGAGACACAAACTACGCGCGTCCCTGCAAAAGACGCCATCATCAACAGTGGGCCATCAAGCACCGACGCCAACCCCATCCAGATCAGAGTCAGCGGCGGCCTGACGAGCCCGCCCTGCTCCAGGAGCGGCACCGGCTCAGGGGCTCGTAGCTGTCGTCGCTCGTCTCCGGAGTCGCGAAGAGCTCGCCGGAGTCGCTGGAACCTCCGACGCCTCCACCGCCTGAGGAGCCGCCAAGGGAGCGGTTGGCGGGCCCAGTCCTCGTCGCGGCAGGATCCTGGCCACCTTCCCCGGAGCAGCACTCCAGCCGGCGCCCGCTCGCATCGAAGACCTTGAAGAGCATCATCGAAGCACCGTCGTAATCCAAGTGGACCGCGAAGATGCCCCTTACCCTGCAAACCCGGGCGATCTCTCTCCAGCCCCGAGTCATGAAGACCTCGCCCGGGGCAATGACCATGACCTCTGCCTCGGTCGCGAGTGTGCTGCAGCCGGCGTGCTGCAGCCAGAGCTCCAGGGGCTCCCCCTGTGGGATGATGGAGGCGAAGAAGGGAGGAAGGCGGATCCAAGACTGAAGAGGAATGGCGACGTGAAGCACGAACTCTCGGGAGGAGCCCTCGGTGTGGACCCCAGGGGGGACGACCCACACCTTCGTGACCCGCCGGCGCCGACGGCGGCGCCGCCCGTGGCGGTCAGCATCAGCTCCTTCAGGGCCCTCGACATGGGTGTACAATGGAAGCGGGAACCCCGGCGGCGCCCGCTCGCACCAAGGCCTCGACACCACCTAAAGGGCCCCCTCGTCCGGGCCATGGGATGCGAGCCGTTTCTTCGGCGGGAGTGGGTCTGGTTCCTCTCGGGGAGCCTTTCCCTTCTTTGCCGTCGAGAACCGGCGGATCGGAGCCATCGCAGCAAGACGGAGCAAGGATCGGGAAGAAGGAGAAGCAAGGAGGGATGGACTGGAAGGGCGCGTGTTGTTCCGTACTTATGGCCGGCGAAGGCCAACCGCCTACCTCCACGATTGCAGGTAATCATGACCCACTTTGCATGTAGGGACTTGTCCAATCCGTGCAGTTGCCGAGGCGCCATGGGGAAGTGGAGACGCCCACGTCCAACCAACCGCCACGCGGCGCCCAAGGCCGCAGGCTGTTAGGGCCCGCGGCGCTTCGCTCTTGCCCTTCCGCCTCCCTGCACGGCCAAGTCCAGGCGCGCCTTGGGCCCGGGGGCTACTGTCGGTGTTCTGGGAACGGGGGTCCCCAGACTTGCCTGCCTTCGGCCTGCGGCGTGGCTCAAAGGGGGGCCCAGCGCGGCCCATCATCACCAACACAAACCCAAGACCCTCGCGAGGGGCCAAGCCTCACGGGGCGGACGACGCGGAGCTTCCTCAGGCACGGCCTTGTCAGGCTGGCTCACGAGGAGGCGGAGAGATCAAGGCGGGGTACCTCACGAGGTGCCCGTGACGCAAGCCATGATGACCGAGGGCGCCAGGCGGGTGCCAGCCCACGCAGTGTCCTCCTTTCCTCTTTGGTGCAAAGGGGGCAAGCGCAACCGTGGAGTACCGAGGCATCAGGCAAAGGTTGCCATTTCGGTGCAACGATACCATGACCAGGAGGACTACGAGACGGAGGTCACCGTGGAGCCCAAGACGGCGTCATCACTATAGCTTTGCGCAGGCGAAGACTACTTTTGTTAGGATAGATGATACTAGCTGCCCCCCTTCAAATTAGCCCGCCATTGTTGGCTCCCTTCCCGCTCGATATTTGGGAAGAGGACCAAGGCCTCTATAAATAGGATCAGCCACCCGCAAGAGGGGGACAAAAAACAGAGAGCTGAGGGGTTCGGAGAAGGAGGCTCTTGAGAGAGGGGTTTAGATCAGATAGGGAGAGAGAGAGAAGGGTGACTGAGCTTCTCCCAGCAGTTCATCGCCCCAGCCAAGAACAGACCCTCGCGAGGCTGTTCTTCCTTGTATCGTTCATCATCATCAGCCCAAGAGGCAATCCACCACACCACACAATGGAGTAGGGTATTACACCACAACGGTGGCCCGAACCAGTATAAACCCTGTGTCTCTTGTGTTGTTCTTGCCATAGTTTAGATCCTAGAAAGGCGGAGGGGTGCAGGTAGGTAGGAGGCGAAATCTCCGTGCGCATCCCAGTGTTCGAACCTCAAGGGTCTGCCGGAACCTGAAATCCGACAGCGAGTGCGGCCACCATGCGGCTTCAAGAGCACTCGTCGCAAAAGCCTTTCGACACGGTTTCTTCTAGCCGACTGCCTTAGAAGAGGCCAAGGAATTGGTCCAAAAATGCAAAGGGTGCCAGAAGTTCAGCTCCAAGCCGCACCAGCCAGCTTCTGCACTCAAGACCATCCCTATTGCCTGGCCTCTCGCAGTTTGGGGTCTAGACATGGTGGGACCATTCAAGACGGCACGAGGTGGCTTAACTCACTTACTCGTCGCAGTGGACAAGTTCACCAAGTGGATAGAAGTGAAGCCAATCAAGAAACTGAACGGTCCGACTGCCGTGACTTTCATCTCCGATATCACAATTCGGTACGGCATACCACACAGCATCATCACCAACAACAGCACAAATTTTGCCAAAGGCGCCTTGGCTCGTTTCTACGCAACACAGGGCATCCGACTGGACCTAGCGTCTGTCTCCCATCCACAGTCAAACGGCTAGGTGGAGCGAGCAAACGGCCTCATCTGTCCGGCATCAAGCCCCGACTGGTTGAGCCTCTGGAGCAGTCGGCTGGCTGCAGGCTCAACAAGTTGCCAGCCGTCCTCTGGAGTCTGCGCATGACACCAAACAAGTCAACCGGCTTCACGCCTTTCTTCCTTGTCTACGGTGCTGAAGCCGTCATCCCAACGGACATGGAGTTCGACTCCCCGCGAGTCACCATGTACACCGAGGAGGAAGCAGAAGAAGCACGTCAAGACGGCGTCGATCTGCTGGAAGAGGGCCGGCTGTTGGCACTCAGCCGGTCCAGCATCTACCAGCAGAGCCTGCGCCGATACTACAACAGGAAGGTCAAGCCAAGATCTTTCCAAGAAGGCGACCTTGTGCTCCGGCTGATCTAGCGAACAGCCGGCCAACACAAGCTATCGGCACCTTGGGAAGGCCCTTTCATCATCAGCAAAGTGCTGGGCAACGACTCCTACTACATGATTGACGCTCAGAAGCCCCGACCACGCAAGAGGGACGACTCCGGCAAAGAGATAGAGCGGCCATGGAATGCAAATCTCCTCCGAAGATTTTACAGTTGATGCAGTATGTACCACGCTACCTTTTGTATTAAAGTACCAAGACTTCGGGCCCCCCGAGATGAGCTCGGGGACTGCCCTCTTTTGTCTATATGATAAAAGTTATGCCTATGAGTATGTTACTCTTTGATTGCCGCTTGGCACCGGGCTCGACAGGTCGGCCCGGGGACTTGCCGCCTTGCACTATGAAATGCTTCCTGCAGCCGGACAAGTAGTGTGTGGCGCCTAAGCCGTCTCCTGTCAGAAGCCGCAGCTCGCAGAGCGACTGTACGGTGGGCAGGAGCAAGGTAGAATGGGCGTTCGCATGAAAAATGGCTAAGGACTCAAAGCATAAAACATAGGTTAAAGCCGGCTTCCAGCCTTCCTTTTTTCTTTTCGCAAACCGACTATTAAGCAGTCGGCTCACCGCCTTCTATTCAACTTGCTAAAAAACTCTAAAATGGCTAAGTACTTGCCTTCCCAAAGTAGCCAAGCATTTGATCCAACGGCAGTCCGCAGAGCGGCTGTCCGACTGGCAAGACAGGCAACTAAGGGAAAGCGGCAAAGGAAAAAAGCCAAAAGAGCAATGAGCAAGAAAAGATAGAATTCGGATAAATATTTGCATAGCATAGGCCCTTGGCCGAATCTTCGAGCAGAAGTTCAAAATACACCCCGCAGGTGGAATTGTGCGAATTAACAAGTTCTTCAGAGACTACTAAAGCAGATAAAATAAAGATAAGGCGGCAGCCTAAGATGCAGTAGACGGATTCGGAGGGTCGGAGGACATGGCAGCGTCAGGCGTTGGGGCGGCCGGCTGGGCAGTCTCGGCTCGATCGCCTCCGGCGGCGGTCGGCTCGGTCGCACGTGGCTCGTTGCTGGAGGCACGGTCGAGCTGAGGCTGGCCGTCCGCTCCGTCTTCTGGTGCTTCCGTCTCGCCTCCGTCCTCCGCCTCGCCTTCCTCCTTGGTTCTGGAACCGATCACCTCCGCCGAGTCCTCGCCGTAGTCTGGGTTCATCCCAAACCACTCCGGCGGTACCTCCTCGCCGTCTTCAGACCGCTCGGGGACGAAGATGCTGGTGTCGGTGTACTCGGCGATCGCCGCGGCACGCTTGACGAGGGCGTCTTCCACGGCTGCCAGCTCCGGCTGGGCCTCTGACCGGAGTGTGGCCAGCCGGTCTAGATCCAGCCCCGGATACCATGCCTTGACGAACTCCAAGGCCCAGCGCGCTCCAGCTCGGGCCGAGGAACCCTTCCAGGCCTCAAGACGACCAGCCGCGACCTCTAGCCAGTCGGCAGTCAGGCTGGGGGTGCGTGGAGCCTGCATGTCCGGCCATAGGGCGGCAATCTCCTAGGCACCGACACGTTGAAGCCGGCGCAGCATCCGGTGAGTCGGCCGAAGGCGAGCCTCGATGCTCAGGATATGCTCATCAAGGGTTCGGTGAGCGTCGGCGACGATATCTGCGCCTTCCGCCCTCCGACCTTCATGGTCAGCCTCGATGGCTTGGATGGCAGCCTGCGAGTGCCCGGGGAAGAAGTCTGGCAAAAACGGAAGAAACAAAGAAGCAAGTCAAAAATCGGGAGTCGGCACGATTTATAATCGGCAGCTCGAAGAAAGAAAGTAAAGAAACTCACCATCAACAATGTCTTCAATCTCATGGAAGCCAGAGGCCAGCATTGCCTCTTTGTCAGTCCAGGAGGAGCGCTTGCTCGCGAACTCGTCCAGGAGGGCGGTTTCCGCCTCTTCCGCCTCCTTCTACGTCTTCGCAAGCAGCTCCCTCTGCTCTGCCAATTGAGTGGCCAGCAGATCGCACTCTGTGGCGAGCTTGCTGCACTCCTCCCCCTTGGCGCGCAACGCGGAGTTGGCTTCGCTCAGTTGTTGTTGAAGAACAGCATTGGCTTCTGAAGAGAAGGAAGAAAGAAGGCATTAAGTCATCAGTAAAGAAGGTCGCCGGGGAGATCCGGCCCGACTGCTCAGCAATCAGCCCGAATCTCGGGGACTACAGCCCGCGGGTGCGCCAGCGCGCCTCCGCAAAGAAGAGAAAAGACTCACTCCGGCTCTCCGACAGGTCAGCGGTCCGCTTGCTCAGCTCTTCAACATTGCGGTTGAAGGCAGTGACACGGAGGTTGTGATAGTCCTGCGACAAATATCCCAGACAAAAGTAAGAACCCGGAACTCACCAATTGGAGTTCCGGGCCGCCTGCTCAGCAGCCGGCCCGAAACTCAGGGACTACACCCAGTGGGTGCGCTGGCGCGCCCCCACAGAAAGGAACAAGAAAACAAGGACCAAAGAGAAAGCATAGCCGGACGGCTGCTCGCGACGCCAGGTATGCGTTGGCGCAATTCTGGATCGCGTCGCCCTCAGCTTGCTGCTTTTTCTAGACGTCCAGAAGCACCTGGTTCAGCAGCCCTGTGCCGCCTCCTCGCACCCCCAATGGGCGCGGCGCTCGTCGCTTCGGCGTCTGGGATCGCCGAGCTGGCGGTGCCGGTCGCCAGGGGGCGTGGCGCTGAAGTCGCCTTCTCAAGGCGGCGCCGTGTTGGCGAGCCGACTTGAAGGAGTAGCCTCGCCACGGCCTCATCTTTAGTCGGCGGCCCCGACGGGTACGCAGGCTGTTCGCCTTGCGCGCCCCCCAGACGGCGGCGGAGGTGGCGGCGGAACGATCATGTCCGGCATGGAGGAGTCGCCGCCTTCCCTCTCCAGGATGGGGTTCTCGCCGCCGGCTTCCCCAGTCTGCCCCGTGAACTCTGGAGGCGGCGGTGCAGAGTTCAGCGGGGTGACGAACACCGCCGTTTGGCGATGCGCGGCCTCGTCAGCCTGCCGCTTCGTCACGGTGACGGCTTCTGCCTCGGCCAGTTTCTTCTTGGCGGAGGCTTCCGCCTTATCAGCCTCCACCTTCTCCAGGCAGGCGGCCTCTTCCTCGTTGCGCTTCTCCTCCGCATTCCGCTCCATCGCCTCCTGGAGGTCGGCGGCGGGGTCAATCCGCCGAGTGGAGGCGGACGTCTCCGCTGACCCTATGATGGAGGCGGCGACGACCCTCTCAAGAGTGAGGGGAGCCCTGAAGCAAGGGAAGCAAGTAAAAGACTCAGGCAAAGCCACAAAGAAAGAATAAAGCGTTGAGATGGAATACTCATGCGGAGACCAGTGGCGACTTGTTCACTTCCTTATGGAAGCGGATGGCCTTCGCAGCCGCCTCGTCCCGCCGGGTCGCCGCAGCCGAACTCTTGGGCTTCTTCGGCCGACTGCCGAACAAGGTCGGCACGACCCTATGCTTCTTCCCGCCGCCTGGAGCACCCGGCGCGGCAGAAGAGCCCGCGCCGGGTGGCTGGCTCCTGGCCGATGGCGGGGGGCGACCTCCTCCTCATCATCAGGCCAGTCCTCTAGGCTGGCCCTGAGCCACGGGACGCCTCCTCCCTCCACGTCATCTTCCAAAGCCGCCGCCCCTAGATCGGGGTCGTCGACATCGCTCTCTGCCCGGTCAGCAAGGAACTCGCGGGCTGGTCCTGTGGTGCCGGCTAGTGGATGGAGGAGGGGATTCTGACCAAAGCCGACTGGTCAGGCCGCACAAACAAACTAGGCAAGAAAGAAGACAATCCAAAGAAAGAAAGAAAAGGCAACTCACTGTGGGTGGGGGGTTGGCGCGGGAGTACGGCTCCTTGCCAAACCGCTAGTCCTCCAGGAGCTTGCTGTCCGAGAGGTAGTTCACCATGTAGGCCACCTCCTCGTGAGGCATGTCCTTGGTGCACATCCGACTCAGGTCACGGTGCCCGCTCATTTGGCATATCATGTGGGGGCGACCTTGGAGCGGGAGAACTCGGCACGCCACGAAGGCGGCCAGCAGGTCTGGACCAGTCAAGCCCTCCGACTGCGTCAGCACTCGGAGTCGCGCGATGGCACCGGCTCCCGCAGGCGTCAGCGACTTGGCCCGGTACGACCAGTTGGGCAGTCTCCCAGCCGGTGGGCCGGCTTCGAAAGCCGGCAGGTTGACCCAATCGCCCTTCGCAAAGACGCTCTTGACGTAGAAGTATGATCGCTGCCACATCTTCATCGACTTTATCAGCTTGATGGTGGTGAAGGGGTTGTCGGCCCCCGATCTCCGCCCGGCGATGAACGCGCCGCATTGAGCCGGCACGCCTGCAGCCTGGGTGCCGAGCTTGGAGTAGAAGAACTCCCCCAAAGCTCGAGGGTGGAGAGGACTCTGAGGAAGCCTTCGCACGAGGCCACGAAGGCGGACAGCAGCACCGCCGTGTTGGGCGTGAGGTGGTGCGGCTGGAGGCCGTAGAACTCCAGAAAAGAGCGGAAGAAGCTGCTCCCGGCAGCCCCAATCCGCGCAGGCAGTGCGAGCGGAAGATGACCCGCTCGCCCTCCTCCGGCGCTGGGGAAATCTCCTCCCTCGGCGCAAGATGCACCCGCACGTAATCTTCGCCGGGGAGTCGACGAGTCTTGCAAAGGAACTCGATGTGGTCGTGGTGAACTTCTGAGCCGTCCCAGGTGCCGGAACGCACCGAGGGAGGCGCGGCGGCAGAAGAAGAACTCATCGTGAGCTGATCGCCATGGCGTTCGTCAAAGCTTGGGCGCACGGTGGGGCGAGGAAGAAGAAGAAGGAGAAGAGCAAGGAGTAGTGGGAAGGAGGGGGTGCGCGTGCTCTGCCGCGCCCCCCTCCTCCCCCTACTTATAGCCTCATGGGCTGCGAAGCTGAGGGGGCGGTCGTGGGATTTACTGCGCCCATGACCCCACGACCCTCACGTTTCCGCGACAAAGTTTCCGCACACAGTAACTCCGCGGGAATCCCAACCGTCCGCCTGGGCCATAGCGGATCCGCTCGGGCGCCGAGGCACGGTAGTAGCGAGCCCCGCCTACGGGCCTGTCCCGTCACGCGCGTAGGCTGGCAGACTGGCCCGGCCGCGTGTTATCACGTGACAGGACCGGAACGGGCGGCGTCCTGGAGGCTTAGCCAGCACGCTACTTGGATCCGGTCGCGACGTTCGAAATATTGTGCGAGTCAAAGTTGGGCGAGTCCGACTCCTTCTAGCCGGCCCGGCAGAAGTCAAGCAAGATCCATGTCTCAAGCACCCAGAAAGAGAAACTGCTGAGGCTCCTTGGCCGATCGTCCGCGGCGCCTCATCAGCTTCGGGGACTACTGTCGAAGTAATGGGCCACGAGTAGGCTAACCCGAGTCCCAGAACCTTTCAAGACATCGGGGCAGGCTGCGCCCCTCAAGACCCCAGGACAAAGAGCCGCCTTCTGAGGAGTCGGCGGCAAGGCCACCGTTTAGCCACTCGCGGCCGAGTCCCAGGGACGACTTCAGGACAAACCGACTCCTGACTGATGACTTCCCAAGAAGCCGGCCTTGGGGAGTCGGCCCGCGACTCCAGCAAAACCCCATGTCCCCATCAAGAGGGACAGGACAGGGAAGTGGCTACAGTGAAGACTGCTCCCACCCCTTTCCAAAGGCAAGCATGGTCACAGTACGCTGTACCAGCGGAGATCTCCGTGCGGCGTGGCACTGTTGCCATGCTGGCCCTGACATCAGCACCGGTGGACCGAATCCTGCGCCCACGACGGCTTGTTTGTACGACCTTTGGGCGGTGGGTCCCACCGGCCAGCGGGATCCCAGAAGACGGCAATTGCGCCACAAGTCGGACCCGTCGGGAGTCAGCCCCCGAGAGTCGGCCGGCTCCTCCCCCGGGGCCCACGCGCCATTAACCAGATGTGATGGAGAGTGGCAATAGTGATCGCCCGTCAGGCGGCGGGGCTGTTGCCACGACTCCATGACCAAGCCCGCATCATCAGAAGCACGGCTACAGTAATCAGCAGCCGGCAAGACCCGCCCGTGACGGACGCGGCCTGTCGGCTCCGTACCTAGCCAGTCGGCGGGGCCCACCAGTCGGTGGGCCCCAGCAGTCGGCGGAGAAGACGGAGGCCAGAGGCACTGACGGCTGGGCCCGCGTCCAGCCGGATTACCATTGTACCCTTGGGGGCTAGGCCTATATAAACCCCCCAGGGCACCCATGCAAAGGGTTGGAATCCATTAGCTCTAGACCAGATCATATAGGAGGGAGAGAGCTAGCCTTGCCCTCTCCTATCTCCAGGAAATAGCTCAAGGAGCAATCGTGTAAACACTTTGCCATAGTGATCATGCGGAGACCCCGTAGAGTAGCAGTAGGGGTATTATCTCCCCGGAGAGCCCTGAAGCTGGGTAAGATTCACCGGCGTGCATGTCTACGCCTCATCCCGTTTCCAGGCACCGGCAACGTTCTACTCGCCCCCACCATGATAAGCCATCCTTTGGCATATGTCACACTCAACCCCCGACATCTAGGCCGGATGGTAACAGGAGGCAGGGGACACGATGTTTTACCCAGGTTCGGGCCCTCTTGATGGAGGTAAAACCCTACGTCCTACTTGATTAGTATTGATGATATGGGTAGTACAAGAGTAGATCTACCACGAGATCAGAGAGGCTAAACCCTAGAACCTAGCCTATGGTATGATTGTTGTTCGTCCTATGGACTAAAACCCTCCGGTTTATATAGACACCGGAGAGGTTAGGGTTACACAAGGTCGGTTACAAAGGAGTAGATATACATATCCGTATTGCCTAGCTTGCCTTCCATGCCAAGTAGAGTCCCATCCGGACACGAGACGAAGTCTTCAATCTTGTATCTTCATAGTCCAACTGTCTGGCTAAAGGATATAATCCGGCTATCTGGAGACCCCCTAATCCAGGACTCCCTCAGTAGCCCCTATACCAGGCTTCAATGACGATGAGTCCGGCACGCAGTATTGTCTTCGGCATTGCAAGGAGGGTTCCTTCTCCGAATACATCACAGAAGAATTTGAATACAAGGATAGTGTCCGACCCTGCAAAATAAGTTCCACATACCACCGTAGAGAGAATAATATATCTGCAAATCTAACTTGCTGACTTATTTTGGCAACACGACATTATGCCATGGCCCGGTGATTATTCGAACCGTTTCCTTTAACTAGCCCCGCACATAACGCGAGGCAGTTTTTTGACACGTCTTGTCAAAGCAGAGATCGTGTCCCCTTATTACGGGATTCTCATCAATACGGGTATGGGTAACCCAACCGCGCCATCGATTACGGCGCTTGGGGGATAAGCGAGTTTTACCAGGCTAGTGGGGACGGTTAGTTCCGTCCACCCATATAAAGGGATAAGGATTCACCTTTTCATCCACGCCTTCTTCCTCCTTTGCTCATCTGTTTTTGCACACTCGAGCTCTAGCGCCCAAGTCCGCACTTCCCAACTCAACCTTCCCCAACCATGTCCGGAGTGGGAGGCAGGTGGATGGTCTCCTCCGTCACGGAGGGAGACATCAAGAAGCTGAGGAGAGCCGGATACCTGCCCGACGACATCGCGCACCGGCTCCCAGATGAGGGGTAACTCATCCCCACCCCCGGGCCCCATCAGAGGGTAGTGTTCCTTACCCATTTCCTCCGCGGACTGGGATTCCCTCTCCACCCATTCGTCCGGGGGCTCATGTTCTACTACGTCCTGGATTTCCATGATTTGGCCCCGAACTTCATCCTCAACATCTCGGTGTTTATCATCGTGTGCGAGGCCTTCCTCCGCATCAAGCCCCACTTCGGTTTATGGCTAAAGACCTTCAATGTCAAGCCGAAGGTTGTGGGTGGCCGCCAGGCAGAGTGCGGAGGCGCCATGGTGAGCAAGATGCCCAACGTTACATGGCTCGAGGGCTCCTTTGTGGAAACCATAAAGGGGTGGCAATCAGGATGGTTCTACATCACCGAGCCGCGTGACCCTGCATGGGCAGCGGCCCCCGAGTTCCGATCTGGCATCCCCATGCGGCTCACCTCCTGGAAAGAGAAGGGCCTGTCCTGGGGTAGTTCGGGAGAGCTGACCGGACTCCAAACATGTATTCAAAACATGGTGAACAAGAAGCTCAAACTTGTCAACGTAGTGCAGGTCATGCTCCACCGCCGGATCCTCCCGTGCCAACAACGGTACTTCAACTTGTGGGAGTTCGACCCGGCACAACACCGAACTCTGAACAAGCTCTTCGACACAACTCACGAAGATGCCTGGAGGGTGCTGTTCAAAAGCGCCGAGGTCCCTCCTCCCATTACTGAGGATCGCGGATTCAGCGCGAAGCGCCAAGCCAGTGCGGTAAGCTGCTTTACCTTTCACAGGATACTTATCTTTTATAGATTGACACTATGCGGGATCTAAACTCCCGTACCTTTAACAGGACTGGTAGGAGACAGCCGGACAGATCGACTGTCTGGCTCCTTTGCCCGAAGGCCCAGCGGACGCTCTTCTGGCGAAGATGCTGACTCCAGCTCCTTATACGGTGCCGGAGAAGACCAAGAAGGCCAAGGGAATCCGAAAGAGTTCCAGATGCCAGGCGTCGTCAGACTCACCGTCCGATGACTCTGCGGTGCACTCCTCCCCCGAAGACGAGGAAGAAGAAGATGCTCCCCCTCCAGCTGGGGGAGATAAGAAAAGGAAGGTCGCCCCAACTGGGGGGGCTGAAGGGTCCAAGAAGGGAAGGAGTCTCCTTCCGGACAGTTCCACTGCCGCCGACGAAGGCGAAGACGAGTGGTTGCCCAGGGCCAAGCCCCTGGGGAGATTGTAACTATTCGGATACCAGAGTAACTCATAGCATTCCTTTGTCGCACTGCTTTCCCTAACACCAAACATAATTATGCAGGCCGCCATGAGCCAGTATCGATGTATCATCGGACGGCTCCCTGGGCTCGTCGGACATGGATAGCGATCCAGTCCCGACCGCCACCTCCCCTCATCCTGCTGACGACACCAAGGTGCTGTCTCAAGAGGCACCGGGTCGAGGAGAGACAGTCCGGGAGGCGCCTCAAGGCGACCTTCCGGACTCCGGGAGCCGAGGGGACGGGGCCCCTGAGAGCCCCGAGTTCGGCCCTCAGCCGAACACCGCACCGGAACCTCCATTGGTTCCGGGCTCGGGCAGGCGGCCTCCTTCTAAGAGGGGCGAGACGCCTGTGCCGGTGACCTCTGTCCATCCAGAGGTGCCGGACAATCTGCTGGAAGCGCTTCGCAGCGCTTCCATCAACGAGGAGCACCGCACCATCATGAGTGCGGTGATCCAGAAGGTTCAGTCCGCCAAGAGCGGATTGACTGAAGCCTGTGCCAGCCTTCTAACAGGCTTTGAGGTAAGTGTTTAAAATATAGGAAAATATTACCACTTAGACAGTAGCCCCTGATGCTCTGTTCGGTGTTCACAAAGAAAAGCCGAACAGAGGATCAAACGATATCGTAGAGGTCTAATATGAGTATGTCAATATACGTATGCAGGCTTTGCTGCTGGCGTCCGCCGCACTGACTGCTGAGGTCGCTGTACTGAAGCAGGACCTCGAGGGGTCCAAGAAAGAGCTTGGCCTTGCCAAGAGGCAGCTCGAGGAGAATAAGGGTAAGCAATACCCTGTCTATAGATATGTATATATAAAAGAAGACGTGATTGCAAAATGACAGGATCATCGTATATTTGCCAGGGGCCACGACCGAGGTGGCGACCCTGAAGCAAGCGCTAACCAAGGCCGAAGATAAAGCGGCCAAGGAGCGCACCGAGCGGGAAAAGCAAGAGGCTCGTGTGGGCGAGGTGCAGCAAGAGCTCCAGGCTCTCGTGACGAAGCACGAGGCGTTGGAGCTTGACTCGAAGACGCGAGAGTCTGAGCTTGCCGCGGCCCTTGAGAGCGCGAAGAGTGCCAAGGCCGAGGCCCAAAAGGCCCTCCAAGATATCGACGCAATGAAGAAGATAGCGGCGGGTAAGGCATTCATATGCAGAGCAAGCATGTAAAAGTAAATTACCGATTACTTACCCGAATTCGGAGCTCTCCAAGAGCATTCGCAGAATTGCCCCGCAGCGTGTCGGATGCTGCACAGTTTTACCAGGCCGAGGAGGGAAGCTCAACGGAGAAGCTGTTCTGGTCTCAGTATATTGGGACTGAACACCTAATGCCTCTGAGTGACCAGCTAAAGCAGCTGGTCGAGCTGCACAAGGCGGCCGAACAGGCCATGAAGGGCCTTATAGTCCGGCTGTGGCCTGGCGACGCCCTTCCGAACAGCTACTTCGGCCTGGTGAGGCAGCTTGTGGATGCCTGCCCACGGCTGGAGGTCGTCAAGCGGTCCGTTTGCATCGAAGGTGCACGCCGGGCTTTCGCCCGTGTGAAGGTGCAGTGGGCCAAGCTAGACGCTGTGAAGCTGATCAAGGAAGGGCCGTCGTAGGGCAAGGAGCATCGCACCCCCGAAATTTATTATGAGGGTGTCCTGAAGGGTGCCCGTCTTGTAGAGGACGAATGTTCAAAGGATGTAATGTTTGAGTAAACTTGCTCGTGTGATCCTGTATGATGAAAACTTGTTTCATATGCGCTATGCAACGCTTGTGTCAATTTAAAATATTACCTTCTGTTTGGCTGTTTATCCAATATGAGAGATGGCTAGTCCTCAGCTTCTGCCCCCATGCCACGAGTGCTGGGGTGTTCGGGATAAACCTGAGCACTCTTGTTTCCATGTTTGGGTCCTTCGAGGGAGGTGCTCAGCACAACGAACAAGGCAACCAGACTAATAATGCTTTATCACTCTCACTTAGCCATATAATTCTATAATTTTAAATTTCGGCGAAGCCCCTGGTATTCGGAAGGCCGAATTCGGGGCGCGATATGTAACACCCCGGATGTAACTTACCCAATTTGTACTCCAACTCTTGCCGTTTCCGGCGTTAAGTTATTTTATTTTCTCGGGTTCAGGTCTTTGTCTCCGTGTGTCGTTATCGTTGTCATGCATCTCATATCATGTCATCATGTGCATTGCATTTGCATACGTGTTCATCTCATGCATTCGAGCTTTTTCCCCATTGTCCGTTTTGCATTCCGGTGCTTCGTTCTCCTCCGGTTGTCATTTCTACTTTTCTTTCGTGTGTGGGGATTAAACATTTCCGGATTGGACCAAGACTTGCCAAGCGGCCTTGGTTTACTACCGGTAGACCGCCTGTCAAGTTTCGTACCATTTGGACTTCGTTTGATGCTCCAACGGTTAACCGAGGGACCGAAAAGGCCTCGTGTGTGTTGTAGCCCAACACCCCTCCAAGTGGGCCCAAAACCCACCAAAACCCTCTCCGTCATCTAGAGCTTTCGATCACGACCGCGTGGCCGAAAACCTCACCTCATTTGGACTCTCCTAGCTCCCTCTATGCCTATTTAAAGACACCCCCAAAAATCTCCTTCCCCTTCCTCCCGTAACCCTAAAAAAAAGATCCCCTCGCCGCCGGACGTGTCCGAATCGGGCCGGACACGTTCGCCCGCCGCCGCCGACCAACCAGCCAACGCCACGTGGCCCCGGCGAGCCCCACATCGCCGCCGCCGCCCGAGGCCCACCCGAGCCCGCGGGAGGCCCTCCCGGCCCGCGTCCTCGCCCGCGCGCCCGCCTTCGCCGCTTCCTCGACGCCGCACCCCGACGCCGCGCGTCGCCTCCGACCGGCCGCCGCCTCCCCGACCTCGTCTCCGGCCAGATCCGGCCGCGGGAGAGCCGGATCCGGCGACCCCGACCTCGCCGGCCGCCATCTTCGTCATCTCCGGCGAGCAGCGCCGCCGCCTCGTTTTGCGTGCCTGGGTCAAACCCTAGATCCGGAGGTCGAAATTCTTCTAAGTCCCCGATTTTTCCAGTTTCAAGTGCCTATGTTCATCATGCCGTAACTTTGCATCCGTAGCTCCGTTTTGGGCATATAGCATATCAAAATGTTCATCTCACAGAGTACATCATTTCATTCCATTGCAGAATTTTCATTTGAGTTCATCTTGATGCCCGAAATTCTGTTAGAAGAGGGCTACTTGGGATAATTGTCAGATCTGCTACTTCATTTAGGCTTTTGTCATTTTTGCCATGATTATTGTGTGCATGATATGCCCATGAGCTCTACATATGTTTTGTTAAGGGTTTTTACATCCTTCCAGAGGTGCAACCCAGGTATTTCTGTGATGTGTGTGGTGACTAGCACAAGCTTGCAAAGTGAGGCACTTGGTAATGCTGATTTCAGGGATTTAGCATTTCCACCAAGTCCTTGAGCTGTTTATCTCATATGGCCATATGTTCATGTTGTTTCCTAGTGATCCGTGCCTCTTTTGAGGATGATCAGTAAGGATGTTTTGTTAATCTTGTAGTGGTCTATCCATCCATGTATTTGTTTGCAATTATGGAGCACCCTAGCTTGAGTCAATCGAGCTCTACTTTTGCTACTTCGTGAATCTGGGCAAATTGTCTACTTGTTAGCGATTTTGCCGATGATGTTGTAGTTGATCCGTGCATGCTATGTTGTTGTTCTTGCCATGTCTAGGTTGCTTTTTGTGTATTCTTGATGGGTGTATGCTTAGATTATCATGACTTGCTCCGTAGTGAGTGCATCGAGCTCACAAACATGCCTACTTGATATCTGTTTTCAGCATGCTCCAGTTTTCACTAAGTCTGAGAACTGATTATGTTTTTGCCATGTTCACATGCTTGCAATTGTATTTTCTAATCCCTTTTGGCTCAAGGTCACTAAGGGACTTTTATTAAGCTCTTTGAGTAGCTCCATTCCATGCTTTACTTTGCCATGTTCAGTTCCTGTAGCATGTAGTTTTGTTGCTCCAAAGAGTGCTACCTGATCTGAGATTCCAGACAAGTGTTAATTTCACTAAGTCTGAAATCTGTTTGCCATATGCATTTTTGCCATGCTTGTTTGAACCTGTTAATGGATGTTTTGGACGTAGCTCAGTGCTAGACTTTTGTTAAGCATCATGAATGCATCCCTACCATGTATTTTTATGCCATGTTTGGGTGCTGTAGCTTATTCATCTCATTGCATTTAGATGGCTACTTGCTGTAAATCGCAGACCGGTGTCATATTTGAATCGCTTGCCACTTCCAAACCGTAACTCCGATTCCGGCGTTCTTTATATCGTTTTCAATCGATTTCATCTCATCTTTCCAGTGGCACACTTGGATTCCCAAGTTGAGGCCAGGTTCATGCATCCCTTGTCAAATCTTGCATATGCATCCCGCATCGCATCCCGCATAGCATACCATCTGTGCATCATATTGTTTGAGCTTTGCACGTGGTTGATTGTGTTCCGTTTGCTTGTTTGTCTTGTTTGGGTAGAGCCAGGAGACGAGTTTGCTAATGAGGAGCCCGTTGAGTTTGCTTTCGAGGATACAGTCAACTCTGACAACTTTGCAGGCAAGATGATCATACCCTCGAAATCACTACTATCTTTGCTATGCTAGTTTGCTCGCTCTTTTGCTATGCCAATGCTACGATGCCTACCACTTGCTTTCAAGCCTCCCAAACTGCCATGTCAAACCTCTAACCCACCTTGTCCTAGCAAACCGTTGATTGGCTATGTTACCGCTTTGCTCAGCCCCTCTTATAGCGTTGCTAGTTGTAGGTGAAGATTGAAGACCGTTCCTTGTTGGAACATTTATTTACTTGTTGGGATATCATTATATTATCTGGTTATCTTAATGCATCTATACACTTGGTAAAGGGTGGAAGGCTCGGCCTATCATCTAGTGTTTTGTTCCACTCTTGCCACCCTAGTTTCTGTCATATCGGTGTTATGTTCCCGGATTTTTGCGTTCCTTACGCGGTTGGGTTATAATGGGAACCCCTTGATAGTTTGCCTTGATTAAAGCTTTTCCAGCAATGCCCAACCTTGGTTTTACCATTTGCCACCTAGCCTTTTTTCCCTTGGGTTTCCGGAGCCCGAGGGTCATCTTATTTTAAACCCCCCCGGGCCAGTGCTCCTCTGAGTGTTGGTCCAACTCGTCAGCCACCGGTGGCTACCAGGGGCAACTCTGGGCTGGCCTATCGGAAGTTTAGACAATTTGAGTGTGCCCTGATAAAGAGATATGTGCAGCTCCTATCGGGATTTGTCGGCACATTCGGGCGGTGTTGCTGGATTTGTTTTAACCTGTCGAAGTGTCTTCAAGAACCGAGGTACCGAGTCTGATCGGAACGTCTCGGGAGGAGTTCTATTCCTTCGCTGACCGTGAGAGCTTGTCATGGGCTAAGTTGGGACTCCCCTGCAGGGATTTGAACTTTCGAAAGCCGTGCCCGCGGTTATGAGCAGATGGGAATTTGTTAATGTCCGGTTGTAGATAACTTGAACCTTAACTTAATTAATATGAATCAACTGAGTGTGTTACCGTGATGGCCTCTTCTCGGCGGAGTCCGGGAAGTGGACACGGTGGAGTAATGCTTGCGTAGGTTGCTCTCTAGTTTCTCGCTCGCGCTTTGCCTCCTCTTCTCGCTCTCTTTTGCGAACAGGATAGCCACCATATTTGCTAGTCGCTTGCTGCAGCTCCACATATTTACCTTGCCTTACCTATAAGCTTAAATAGTCTTGATCGCGAGGGTGCGAGATTGCTGAGTCCCTGTGGCTCACAGATTACTATTACATCAGATGCAGGGCCTGATGATTCCGCTCCAGGTGGCGCGCTCGAGCTCAAGTGGGAGTTCGACGAGGACTCTCAACGATACTATGTTTCCTTTCCTGATGATCAGTAGTGGTGCCTAGTTGGGGTGATCGGGACCGTGTCGCATGTTGGGTTATCTTTTATTTTGGCGCCGTAGTCGGGCCATGAGTGTCTGAATGATGTAATGTTATTTATGTACTTGATTGACGTGGCGAGTGTAAGCCAACTATGTTATCTCCACTTTTATTATCTATATTACATGGGATGTTGTGAAGATTGCCTAACTTGCAACATATGCCTTCAATGCGATTATGCCTCTAAGTCGTGCCTCGACACGTGGGAGATATAGTCGCATCGAGGGTGTTAAACGATACACGCCTTTAAGCCGGACAGGGCCGGCCCTCGCCCTAAGTGGCATAAGTCTTTAGGGACTCGAAAACCTCGCCGAACAGCGACTAGTCTCTCGCCTTATCGTGACAGTCAGTTTTAGCTTTCTCTACTGAGGTGCTCAGCCCGGCAGAACCGGGGCACAATCGCAGTAGTTCTCCTAGCGCTACCTTAGCCGATAGAGCGGAACGTAAGGTACCAAAACATAGAAGTCGGGCAAACCCAACATTTGACCAAAGACATGATTCGGAGCTGATGCATATAATGCTATAAGTTCGGGGTGTTGCACTTGTGAAAGTGTTCAGACTTTTCACACCATATTGTGGGGTACGTAAGCCCCTGGTGTATTGTTCGTACCGAAGTGTACGGTTGCAAGGCGTCGTTAATGAACACACACACACATATATATATATATAACAAGAATGCAATAATAGTCATGATGTTATGCATTGTTTATTCAAAAAGGTGCGTATAAGGAAGAATGATACAAATAGTGCGATAAGCAAAGAGTGGGACTATGTCCCTTCCAAGGGAAAGCTGAGGAATAATATTAAATCAAATATTTCGCTCGGTATTGCAATCCACCTGGGAATTCCGTGGTGTGATGTAGCTTTCTGCCTCCTTGGTTGCTGCATCATGTGTTCGGCAATAGTGCTGCCGGACAGTGTTTCCAGAGATTAAGGTCCTGAAAAAAGAGAAAAAATAACCAAACGGGAAGCCCCTAGTGCAGTTTAAGCCGCGTCTTGGGGTGTGCCGCAGTTGTGCCCCCCTCCCCACCTGTGCCCATGATATTTTTAATGCGTAATTATGTACGCATGGCACGAGCTTCGCCGTTTGGCTGGGACTGGGGTGGGGGCCGCATTGCTACGCGAGCTCACATCGCGCCAGGCGGTCTATTTGCCGATTGCTCCGAGCGCGCTTGAAGGTGTCCGGGTCTTGAAACGCCGAACTGGTGGATTGCCTTGAGAGGCTGCCTTTTGCTTCTGCTGCGAGGGCCGCAGTGTGCTCCTCTGTTCGGAGAGAGCGCTCTGTGTTTCCATTGACTGTAATAACCGCGTGAGGTCCTGGCATCTTGAGCTTGAGGTATGCATAATGCGGTACCGCATTGAATCTCGCAAATGCGGTTCGCTCGAGCAGTGCATGATAACCACTGCGAAACGGGACTATATCGAAGATTAACTCTTCGCTTCAGAAGTTATCCGGGGATCCGAAGACCACTTCCAGTGTAATTGAGCCTGTACAATGGGCCTCTATGCCTGGAATGATGCCCTTAAAGGTCGTTTTTGTGGGTTTGATCCTTGAGGGGTCTATACCCATTTTGCACACTGTATCTTGGTAAAGCAGGTTCAGGCTGCTGCCGCCATCCATAAGGACTAGAGTGAGGTGAAATCCATCAATGATTGGGTCCAGAACTAGTGCGGCGAATCCGCCATGATGGATACTAGTGGGATGGTCCCTGCGATCGAAAGTGATCGGATAGGAGGACCATGGGTTGAACTTTGGGGCGACTGGCTCCAACGCATATACGTCCCTGAGCGCACGCTTCCGCTCCCTCTTGGGGATGTGGGTTGCGTATCATGTTCACCGTCCGCACTTGTGGGGGAAACCTCTTCTGTCCTCCGGTGTGTGGCTGCCGGGGCTCCTCCTCGTCATCGCTATGTGGCCCCTTGTCCTTGTTTTCGGCAATTAACTTGCCGGCCTGCTTGAACACCCAACAATCCTTGTTGGTGTGATTGGCTGGCTTGTCTGGGTGCCGTGTATTTGACATGAGCGATCGAGTATATGTTCCAAGCTGGACGGGCCCGGCGTACTTGGCTTGAATGGCTTTTTCCGCTGACCGGGTTTAGAGCCTTTGAATCCGGCATTGACTACCGTATCCTCGGTATTATCGCTGTTAATGTGGTTCTTATGTTTGTTGCGACGTGACCTGCTATTGCCATCCTTGGTATCCGAAGTACCATGCTTCTTCGATATGTTATTACTACGAAAGCGGGTCATGAGTGTCGTGAGGGCTGCCATAGATTTCGACTTCTCCTGACCAAGGTGCTGGGCTAGCCATTCGTCGCGGATGTTGTGTCTGAAAGCCGCTAGGGCCTCTGCATCCGGACAGTCGACAATTTGATTTTTCTTTGTTAGGAACCAAGTCCAGAATTGCCTGGCCGATTCTTCTGGCTGCTGAATTATGTGGCTCAAGTCATCGGCATCTGGTGGCCGCACATAAGTGCCCTGAAAGTTGTCGAGGAATGCGGCTTCCAGATCTTCCCAACAGCTAATGGACTCTGCTAGCAAGCTGTTAAGCCAATGCCGCACTGGTCCTTTGAGTTTTAGTGAGAGGTATTTGATGGCGTGTAAGTCATCACTGCGGGCCATGTGGATGTGGAGGAGGAAATCCTCGATCCATACCGCGGGATCTGTTGTGCCGTCGTATGATTCAATATTTACAGGTTTGAAACCTTCTGGGATTTGATGATCCATTACTTCGTCTGTGAAGCATAAGGGGTGTGCAGCGCCTCTGTATTGGGCTATATCGCGACGCAGCTTGAATGGGTCTTGCCCGCTGTGTTCGGCCCGGCCGGATTTGCTTTTGCTGTATCCGGCGTGACGTTTATCGTCTTGCAGAGTGGCGCGCCCTCGTGATCCGTAGATTGATCTTGCATGCTTTGCTTTGTCCTCCAATATGTCTCGCAGGGCTAGCATATCTCCCCATGCCTTTTTATTTGAATGGCGTCGGGGTGGAGGCTGAGTTTTTGGCTGGAATGCCTCTCTATCATGGCCACGAGGTGGCCTATCAGCCGTATCATACGCTACTTCCTCCAGTCAAGGTAGCAACGTGCACTTTGGGTAATTCTTGGAGGGGCACTCGAGTTTGTATTCCTCGGCCGCGAGGACTTCAGTCCATCTGTCAGCTAGCAGATCCTGATCAGCTTGAAGCTGCTGCTGCTTTTTCTTAAGGCTATTTGTCGTGGCTATAAGCCGACGTTTGAAGTGCTCTTGTTCGACGGGATCCTCTGGCATGGCGAATTCATCGTCACCGAGGCTTGCCTCGTCTTCGGAGGGGGCATGTAATTATCATCCTCCGCCTCTCCATCTGCCGCTCTCTTAGGAGGTCTGGCTCCTTCATCTTCCTGCTCTAAATCTTGCTGGAGGGGATTGTTGTTGTCTTCAGCACTATTCGGAGTGTTATTATCTCCTGTGCCGGTATCACCACTTTTGCTTTGGTGGGACTTAGAGCGGCGCCGCTGACGTCGGCGCTTGGGTTGCTTCTTGGAGGGGTCATCCTCCGCTATCTCGTCGCCATTGCCTTCTTTGGGTGTGTCCACCATGTATATATTGTGTGATGAGGTGGCTGTCCAGTGCCCTGTGGGCAGTGGTTCCTCTTTGTCTCCCGCATCGTCGTCCATACCATCAATGTCTTCGGAGTCGAAGTCGAGCATGTCGGTTAAGTCATCGACAATGGCTACTAAGTGGGTGGTGGGTGGCCTGCGAATTTCTTCGTCGTCCGCATCCCAGTCCTACCGGACATAGTTCGGCCAGGATCCTCCTGATAAGGAGAGAGACCTTAATGAGTTCAGTATGTCGCCAAAGGGCGAGCGCTCAAAAATATCCGCGGAGGTAAACTCCATGATTGGCGCCCAATTGGATTCGATAGGAACGGGTGCAGGCGGTTCGGAGTCCGTGGCCGGAGAAGGATCCGACAGTTTAATAACACGGCTCTCGTGCAAGGTAAGGTCGATGTTTGGCTCGATCGTCGCTGAGGGTAAGGCCTCCGTGGCGGGGTCCATCCACCCATCCATGGTCGGCGCAACTGGCTTCGAATTGAGTGTCGGAGCGGCTACCTGTGCGATCTCCTGCACACTATCCGATGGTAGAGCTAAATCGTACTCATCGTGACCGCGTGACGCACAAGGCAGAGGTTCGAATCCGTCGAAGATCAAGTCTCCACGGATATCGGTTGTGTAGTTTAAGCTTCCAAACCTGACCTGGTGGCCAGGGGCGTAACTTTCAATCTGCTCCAGATGGCCAAGCGAATTGGCCCACAGTGCAAAGCCGCCGAATACGCAGATCTGTCCGGGGAGAAAAGTCTCACCCCGGACTGCATCGCCATTGATGATAGTAGGAGCCATCAAGCCTAACGGCGACGACACAGAGGAACTCTCAATGAAAGCACCAATGTTGGTGTCAAAACCGGCGGATCTCGGGTAGGGGGTCCTGAACTGTGCGTCTAGGCCGGATGGTAACAGGAGGCAGGGGACACGATGTTTTACCCAGGTTCGGGCCCTCTTGATGGAGGTAAAACCCTACGTCCTGCTTGATTAATATTGATGATATGGGTAGTACAAGAGTAGATCTACCACGAGATCAGAGAGGCTAAACCCTAGAAGCTAGCCTATGATATGATTGTTGTTCGTCCTATGGACTAAAACCCTTCGGCTTATATAGACACCAGAGAGGTTAGGGTTACACAAGGTCAGTTACAAAGGAGGAGATATACATATCCGTATTACCTAGCTTGCCTTCCACACCAAGTAGAGTCCCATCCGGACACGAGATGAAGTCTTCAATCTTGTATATTCATAGTCCAACTGTCCGGCTAAAGGATATAATCCAGCTATCCGGAGACCCCCTAATCCAGGACTCCCTCATGACCCATTCCGTTAGCTTAGCACCCGATCGTTTAGTATGTTGCTATTGCTTTCTTCATGACTTATACATGTTCCTATGACTATGAGATTATGCAAATCCCGTTTACTGGAGGAACACTTTGTGTGCTACCAAACATCACACCGTAATTGGGTGATTATAAAGGTTCTCTACAAGTGTCTCCAAAGGTACTTGTTGGGTTGGCGTATTTCGAGAATAGGATTTGTCATTCCGATTGTCGGAGAGGTATCTCTGGGCCCTCTCGGTAATGCACATCACTTAAGCCTTGCAAGCATTGCAACTAATGAGTTAGTTGCGGGATGATGTATTACATAACGAGTAAAGAGACTTGCCGGTAACGAGATTGAACTAGGTATTGAGATACCGACGATCGAATCTCGGGCAAGTAACATACCGATGACAAAGGGAACAATGTATGTTGTTATGCAGTTTGACCGATAAAGATCTTCACAGAATATGTAGGAGCCAATATGAGCATCCAGGTTCTGCTATTGGCTATTGACCGGAGACGTGTCTCGATCATGTCTACATAGTTCTCGAACCCGTAGGGTACACACGCTTAATGTTACGATGACAGTTATATTATGAGTTTATATGTTTTGATGTACCGAAGGTTGTTCGGAGTCCCGGATGTGATCACGGACATGACGAGGAGTCTCGATATTGTCGAGACATGAAGATTGATATATTGGAAGCCTATGTTTGGATATCGGAAGTGTTCCGGGTGAAATCGGGATTTTACCGGAGTACCGGGAGGTTACCGGACCCCCCCGGGAGGTAAATGGGCCTTAGTGGGCCTTTACGGAGAAGAGGAGAGGCGGCCAGGGCTGGGCCGTGCGCCCCTCCCCCCTAGTCCGAATAGGACAAGGAGAGGTGGGTGGCACCCCCCTTTCCTTCTCTCCCTTCTCTTTCCCCCTCCCGAATCCTATTCCAACTAGGAAAGGGGAGGGAGTCCTACTCCCGGTGGGAGTAGGACTTCTCTGGGCGCGCCTCTTCCCTGGCCGGCCGCACCCCCCTTGCTCCTTTATATACGGGGGCAGGGGGGCACCCCATAGACACAACAATTGATCAAGTTGATCTTTTTAGCCGTGTGCGGTGCCCCCTCCACCATTGTCCACCTCGATATTACTGTAACGGTGCTTAGGTGAAGCCCTGTGTCGGTGTCAAAACCGGCGGATCTCGGGTAGGGGATCCCGAACTGTGCGTCTAGGCCGGATGGTAACAGGAGGCGAGGGACGCGAAGTTTTACCCAGGTTCAGGCCCTCTCGATGGAGGTAAAACCCTACGTCCTGCTTGATTAATATTGACGATATGGGTAGTACAAGAGTTGATCTACCACGAGATTAGAGAGGCTAAACCCTAGAATCTAGCCTATGGTATGATTGTCGATGTGTATGTTGTCCTACGGACTAGAACCCTCCAGTTTATATAGACACCGGATAGGGTTAGGGTTACATAGAGTTGGTTACAATGGTAGGAGATCTGAACATCTGTATCGCCAAGCTTGCCTTCCACGCCAAGGAAAATCCCTTCCGGACACGGGACGGAGTCTTCAATCTTGTATCTTCATAGTCCAGGAGTCCGGCTGAAGATATAATTCGGCTATCCGAACACCCCCTAATCCAGGACTCCCTCAGTAGCCCCTGAACCAGGCTTCAATGACGACGAGTCCGGCGCGCAAATTGTCTTCGGCATTGCAAGGCGGGTTCCTCCTCCAAGCACTCCATAGAAGATTTTGAACACAAAGATTGTGTCCTTCTCTGCAAAATAAGTTTCCACATATTGCCATAGAGAGAATAATAATATTAACACAAATCTAATCTGCTGACGTATTCCGTGGTGCGACATGCCACGGCCAAGCCTTTATCCAAATCGTTTCATTATCCCACCTCAGCGCGTTATGCGAGGCGGTTTCCTTGGAACGTCTTGTCAAAGCAGAGATGGTGTCCCTTTATTCCGGGATTCTCATCAATACGGGCGTGGGTAACCCAACCGCGCCTTTGATTACGGCGCTTGAAGATAAGCAAGTTTTACCAGGCTGGTGGGGGCATGTAGTCACGCCCACCCATATAAGGGGATAAGGATCCACCTTTTCACCCACGCCTTCTTCCTCCTTTGCCTATCCATTCTTGCACACTCGAGCTCCAGCGCCCAAGTCTGCACTACCACCTCAACCTTCTCCAGTCATGTCCGGAGCGGGAGGCAAGTGGATGGTCTCCTCCGTCACAAAGGGACACATCAAAAAGCTGAGGAAGGCCGGATATCTGGCTAGCAACATCGCGCACTGGATTCCCGAAACGGGGCAGCTCATCCCCACTCCCAGGCCCCATGAGAGGGTGGTATTCCTCCCTCATTTCCTCTGCGGACTGGGCTTCCCTCTGCATCCATTTGTCCAGGGGCTCATGTTCTACTACGGCCTGGATTTCCACGATCTGGCCCCGAACTTCGTCCTCAACATCTCGGCGTTTATCGTGGTGTGCGAGGCTTTCCTCCGCATCCGCCCTCATTTCGGCTTATGGCTAAAGACCTTCAACGTCAAGCCGAAGGTGGTGCGCGGCAGCCAGGCGGAGTGCGGCGGTGCCATGGTTGGCAAGATGGACAACATCCTATGGCTCGAGGGCTCCTTTGTGGAGACCCTGAAGGGGTGGCAATCGGAGTGGTTTTACATCACCGAGCCGTGCGACCCCGAATGGGTCGCAGCCCCCGAGTTTCGGTCCGGACCCCCTATGCGACTCACCTCTTGGAAGGAGACCGGCCTGTCGTGGGGTAAAAAAGGTGTCACACCCTAGCTAGTCCAAGCATTAGAATGTGCATCATGTTTAAATTCTTCTTAAATTTGAATTGGGGAAGAGAGAACCCCCAACACCCCCCTGGAAACAACTAGGGCTAACTAAAAATATTTTCAATGAACCTGAAATGCCTTCTAAAAAGTTCACCCTCTTTGTCTTAGGTTAGAACCTCTGGAAAAATTGGTGCACAATTTTCTAGGTCAACAGAAGGTCATTGAATTAAATCATAAGTATTTGAATTTGGGCATTTAAATGCTATAAAAAAATCTAAATGCTCAAATAATTCTGGGAATAAATGTTTCCTGTTGGAAATAATCTAAACAGAGGCCACATTTATTTTCAGGATTTTTGGAAATGTTTTAGTATTTGAAATAAAGCTAAACAGTTGCAGTTTAATAGAAAACAGAAACTAAATCAAAAAAAGAAGAGGAGAAAGAAGCCCACCTGGGCCTTACCTGGCTCGGCCCAGCCTACTGGCTCGGCCAGCCACCCCCTACCTCGCGCCAGGAGGCAGGGGTGCGTGCTCGCCGCGCGCCAGCCACGCGCCGGCCACCTCCTGCTTCTGCCGACGCCGGGAGACGCCCAGAGGACGCCACGCGACCCCCACGTCTCCCTCTGAAAATCTCACACTCTCCCCCTCGTCTCTCTCACTCTCCCCCCGCGACGGCCGAGCACGTCCCTCGCCGCCGATCACCGTAGTTGCCACTACAGCCACTCCCTCGCCCCTCCGACGAGCCCATTAGCTCCGCCACGACTCCCTCGTCCTCCCCACCGAGCCACGCTTCGCTGGAGGCCCTGCAACGCCGCCTTCTCCCTCGTCTTCAACCTCGGGCACCCGAGCCATCTCCGGTCGATTCGCCGCCGCCAGGACCTCCCCGAGCTCGCTGACCCCCTCTCCGACTCCGCTGTGAGCTCCTCTTCCTTTCCCCGTAGCCCCCGTGCTCTTTTGGCCCCTGTAGCCGCCGTTTCCACCGCACCCGAGAGCTCCTCGCCGCTGGCCATGTCGCCGTCGTGGCTACGGCCGTGCAAGCACGTGTCCGAGCGCCTCACCGTGCTCAGCGCAGCACCAGGAACCCGTAGCCACCACCAGTTCTCCCTCCCGTGCACCGTAGCCTTGAAACCGTCCTCACCCGACTCCGGCGACCGCCAAGCTCGTCGCTAGCGACGTTTCCGGCCACCCCGAGCCCAACTACCACCACCAAACGCTGCGGCTCGTTCCCAGCTATCCGTAGATAGTCTCCGCCGTCGATTTGGTCGCCTGAGGGCGTTTTCCGAAGCCCTCTGCCGTCTCGGCCTCGCCGGCGACTCAACGCCGGCGGGATTAGCCCTGTTGACCGGCAGATTTGACCAATGACGTGGACTGGGTGGGCCCAGCTGACTCCCCTGAGTCAATGACAAGTGGGCCCCCCTCTGCTAATTAACCAGATTAGTTTCTAACTAAAAATTAGTTAGTTTAATTAGTATAGTCACTGACTAGTGGGCCCTGCCCAGTAATTAGGCTAACTAAACGTAGTTAGTGCACTGAGAGGCTGACAGCAGGGGCCCACCAGTCAGGTTTGACCTGGGCTGGCGCCTTTGACCTGCTGAGGTCAGCATGACACAATGCTGACGCAGTAATGCATTTTCTGGATTTATTTTTTATACAGGAAATTCCATAAAATGTTTAAAACTTCTAAAAATCATAGAAATTCAACCGTAACTCCAAATGAAATAATTTATATATGAAAAATTATCAGAAAAATTCAATCTATCCATCTGTAATGGTTTCATGCATGACAAAACAAGTTCACCTTGCTGTTTAAGCAGAATAAGGAAATGCACTATTAAGGCCATGTTTAATGAGCTAATATTTGAATCTTTGATTCAAATGAGTTCATTCCTTTCTAATATAACTTGCATTAGGCCAAGACACAATCATATTGCCATGTCATAGCATGCATCATATTGTTGCATATCGTCATGTGTTGATTGTGTTCCGATGTGTTCTCCGTGGTAGGTTCTGCCTCCGAGGATATTCACGAGTATCCAACTGAAGGGCAGTATCCCGCTACCACTCCATCAGGCAAGCAACCATTGATCATTCCGATACAAACCCATGTTCTCGCTTCTGCTCTTGTGTACTGCCTTAAGACAACGCGATTCAAACTGCTGTGTGCTATGGTAGTTGAACCCTTATCCTCTGCATGACCTGTCATTGCCACAGTAACTAGATGAAACCCACTAGCATGTGTAGGAGTTGATTGAGCCATGTATGTGATTCCTACCTTGCTATGCCTGCTATGCTTAGAGTTGTGTCAGGTCTGGTTCATCTGGGTGATGGGCTAGAGTGAAATGCTTATGTCGGTAATGTGAGGGATGCGTGGAACATGTTTTGGTAAAGGTATCGATGAGAGGCCATGTAGGAGTACATGGTGGGTTGTTTCGTTGAGGCCGTCCCTAAGAACTGAGATCTGTATGTGTGATTTAAGATTCAGCTACTACCATGCATTGGGATCCTTAATTGACCCTCTCGGCTTCTTAACAACCCTAGTACTCTGTCTAGGAGTTGCAAATAGTTTCTGGTGCTTGTAGGTTATGTGTTGGCGGCCGTGCGTAGCGCTGACCCTCGGGGTGGGCTATGTTACGGTAGATACACCGTGGCACGGTGTACCGAGTCACCCGTTTGGTGTCTTGGGAACCCTGTTCACATCGTTCGGGGCCGTATGTGGAAACCTCGGCCGGACTCCCTGCGGATGGAACCTGGATAGGCGATAAACCTGGACTAGAGGCTTAAGTGTTTAGGTAGGCCGTGGCCGACACCCTCGTTGGGCTCCCGCTTGAAGGTTGCCGAGTACATGTCGTGTAAACGGCGGTAAGTGGTGAAAGCGTGTATGATGAAGTACACCCCTGCAGGGTATAAAACTATTCGAATAACCGCGTCCGTGGTAAAGGACTACTTGGTTGCCTATACAGTTCATAGACAAGTTAATGGATACTACTAAAAGACTCAAGATAAGTGTGAGTATCGAGGATGGCCCTCTCGTAGGATGACGAGGGAGGATCCACGGTGGTTTATTGTGTTGGTGAGTAGTGGACTCGTGTGCGAAAACTATTTTACTAGTGAAGTTCCGTAGGATAGCTTAGCCAAGAGTCAAAGCTGGCTTGCTGCATTAACCCCACCACCTTCTTGAGAATAAGCATGTTTAGTAGGTTCTGATGTAAGACTTGCTGAGTACCTTTGTACTCATGTTTGCTTAATTACTGTTTTCAGATGACAACACTGCCCCCTCCAATGGGTTTTATGTAGACCTTGACGTTGACGAGTGACTAGCCACCCAGGTGGTGATCCTGGCCATGGAGGGCCCTATGTAGATAGACAGGCTTCGAGAAGCCTTCTTTCTTTCTAGAGTCTGTACTCAGACTAGCTACTTCCGCATGTGCTTGTGTGTTTGTATGACTTGAGTGTCGGGTCATGTGACCCCTATCTGTATGAACATGCTATGTATGGCTCCCTGGAGCCTTTAAATAAAGTACTTGAATTGTAGAGTTTTGTTGTGATGCCATGTTGTATGTACTCATATCGGGCATATTGTGTGTATGATTGAAATGCTTGGTATGAGTGGGATCCGACAATCTAGTTGTTTATCCTTGACAGTCTTTTTTGTGGGGAAATGTAGTCTAGTGCTCCTCGAGCCATAGTAGTCCGCTACAGCCCGGTTCACCAGAGTCCTGCTAGCCCAGCACTATTGTTCAAGACACTTGACTGGCCGGCATGTGTTTCACTTCGTTCCTATGTCTGTCCCTTCGGGGAAATGTCACGCGGTGATTTCCGGAGTCCTGCCTAGCCTGCTACAGCCCGGGTTCCCCGGAGTCCTGTTAGCCCAGTGCTACAGCCCAGAATCACTCGCTGATGACCGACATGCTCGATGTGATTCATGTATGCCTGTCTCCATAGGTCTGTGCCCCTTTGGGTTCACGACTAGCCATGTCGGCCCGGGTTCTCTGTCATATGGATGCTAGCGACACTATCATATACGTGAGCCAAAAGGCGCAAATGGTCCCGGGCCATGGTAAGGCGACACCCGTGGGGTACCGTGCGTGAGGCCGCAAAGTGATATGAGGTGTTGCCGGCTAGATCGATGTGACTTGGAATCGGGGTCCTGACAGCGTTGGCATCAGAGCCGGACTGCCTATAGGTTCGTTGAGCCAAACTGGTCGATGGCATCAGAGTCGGAATTGTTTGTGGGAGGGAACGTAAGGTTCTTTTACTCCTTTACCTATGCCTCTGATCTGAGTCATTCTCTCCTCATTCAACATGGGTTAAGGACTAGGCTCTCTTCCTCTATCAGGTTCACGTGTTACTAACCCGTAGTAGCTTATAGGATTGTTGTTACAAGTCCAAGCTCAGTTTCTACTATTCTTAGTATGTTGCTAATTGAATCAGAACCTTGATATGATGTTGTTGAGTGGTATTCCGAACTGTTGTGGATGTCTCAAATCTTTTTCTGAGCATTTACAGCTGTTATGCTGTCCGATTTTCCCTAGGAATTCTGATGTCTTTGCATTGTGGTTGTGCTTTCAGATGGCCAACCATGCTCAAAACCAAGTGGTTCACCTGACCAGGTGCCTCGACGTGCCCGGTCATACTGCTATGTTAGTCCGGGTCATGATCGAGACGGGCTACCGTTGGTACCCCGAATACACCGTCGAAGAGCAGTTCCGCGATTTTAATCAAAGCCAATATCTCTGCACCGTCAGGATATTTCCTTCTTATCCTGGGTCTACCGAGCCCCTTCACTGTTCCTATGGACTCGGGGTTACTGTTGAGATGGCTGTGCAGGATGCTTCCTAAACCATGATGACCATTTTGCGAGTCCGGACTGGCCTGCTACGGAACACCGACTTCCGTTACATGCCAGGTTCACTTCCGGGAGCGCAAGGGTATCTTCAGGCTATCTATGCTGACTCCACTCAGGTGGACTCATTAACTCGTACCACTGCCGAGTTGCTCGAAGATAAGGACCGAGAGAATCGGGCCTTGAGGCTGGAGCTTTTCAATACCCGTGCTGATCATTGGGCCACATTGACTCGGTTTGCACCTGCGGTGCAAGCTGGATGTATGGATACAAGGGATCTGTATCCTGTGAGATCAGCTCTGCCAGACATGGTGGATTGGCGCGATGTGGGAGGCATCACCCCACCCCGTGGTCCCCGCAGGCCACCGTTCGTTGGTCCAAGACCTCATCCTAGCCCCTTTGGTCCACAGGCTCCTCAGGACTGTCTGTTCCCGGATGGTCATGTTGAACTTCCAGGCTACGGAGGTGACTTCTATGAGAACTACTATGGAGCTGTCTGAGTTAGTAGTAGTACCACTAGTACTGTAGTAGTTGTATCTCCACTGTCCTGCGTGATTTGTGGAATACGACTTAGTGTGTAGTCAATTCCGGAGGTGTAGACAAATAATGTATAGGAGCTTGGAATGCCTCCGATGATATGTAATGTCTTTCATCATAGTTGTACTGTAGCCTGGGCTTGTACTGAACTATGTATGATGTTGTATGACCGTTGGTATATATATGGCAGTTTTATATTACCATGACATACGGATGAACATCTCGGCATTCTGTGTTATCCATTACATTCTGCACTTCCTTGCTAAGTTTGAGCCATCCTTGTCTAAACCATTGTCTTGTTTTCTCCTAGGATGGTCAACACCCGCAGGAACCCTGCTGCCCCGGAGCAGGGGGATGCCAGTGCAGCTAGGGGTGAAAATCTGCCTCACCCGCCTTCTCTGGCCGAAGTGATGCTAGAGGCGGAAAGAAACAAGCGTGAGACTAACCACCTGCTGGAGCGGATTGAGCAGAACACCGCACGCCACCCGCGAAATGACTTGGTGTCAATCAATGACTTTATCAAGCTGTACCCACCAAAGTTTAACCATTTCGTCGAGCCCCTCGACGCGGATGACTGGCTTCGCAGCATCACCCACAACCTACGTTCTGCCAACGTAGCCGAAGCCGACAAGGTTACTTATGCTGCCTATCACCTCGAAGGCCCTGCTAGCCTTTGGTGGGAAAACTTCGAAGCTATGCGCCCGGTCGGCCAAATCACTACTTGGGCTGAATCAGTGAAGCTTTCCGTGAGCATCACATTCTGGAAGGTCTCATAGATCGCAAGAGGGAGGAGTTCTGCAACTTCACCCAAGGAAGACTGACCGTGGATGCTTATAGTCGTGAATTTGGAAATCTGGCACACTATGCTCCCGAAGAGGTATCTACTGACGCTAAGAAGCAAGCAAGGTTCCGCAAGGGACTTAGCCCTGAGCTTCGCCGCGATCTTCGTCTGCACGAGTGCACATCTTTTTAGAAGTTGGTCAATAAAGCCATCAGTGCTGAGCGGGCCAGACTGATTATGACGCTTCACGCAAGCACTCCCGTGATTTTGGCTCTTCATCCGGCTCTGGAACTCAGAAGCGCCGGGTGTGGATTCCGAGCACGGCACTTCCACCCAGGTTCATCCCGAGGCCATCCTTTGAGGCGCCTCGTCCCAACCAACAATTTGCACCGCCCAAGCCCTATGGTGGCCCCGCTGCTAATGCTGCTCCACGCCCCAATGTGGTGACATGCTTCAAGTGTGGAGAGCCAGGTCACTATAGCCGAGAGTGTCCCCAGAACAACAACCCCAATCAAGCTGGAAAGTCCGTTGGCCGTGGTAAGCCAGTGGGGAAGACTTTCTACGCCAAGCCGTCCACCACTGCACGTGGCCATGTCAACTATGTTTCAGCCGAGGAGGCTCATGAGGATCCTAATGTCGTCCTTGGTACGCTCCTTGTTAACTGCCATCCGGCATCTGTTCTTTTCGATACTGGAGCATCTCATTCATTCATATCCGAGAACTATGCTCGATTGCATAACACGACATTCTGCGACATGCCCACTTCCATGGTAATTCAAACTCCGGGTTCCAAATGGCAAACTTCTAGAGTAAGCCATGGGAACGAAATTCTTGTCGATAGACTTGTCTTCCTTGCATCCTTAATAGCTCTCAAGTCCTCCGACATAAATATCATCTGGGGTATGGACTAGATGTCAGCTCATTATGCTAGGATCGATTGTGCCACTAGAACCGTTCAACTTACTCACCCCTCGGGCAAGACAGTTAATGTCTTAACTCGAGTGGCCAAGCGCCAACTTTACTCCCTACACGCCAACCCCCTTCCAGACCTTGAGGATGTTCCGGTAGTCCGAGACTTTGCGGATGTCTTTCCAGAAGAACTGCCAGGTGTTCCACCTGACAGGGATGTTGAGTTTGTGATAGACCTTGTTCTAGGAACCGTTCCAATTTCTAGAAGACCCTACAAGATGGCACCCTTAGAACTAGCCGATCTTAAGAATCAACTCGATGAGTCCTTGAAAAAGGGTTTCATCCGTCCTAGTTCCTCTCCTTGGGCTTGCCCCGTCCTCTTCGTTAAGAAGAAGGATGGAACGGATCGAATGGTTGTGGATTACCGACCTGTCAATTTGGTCACCATCAAGAACAAATACCCGCTTCCCAGGATTAACGATCTGTATGATCAGCTCGCTGGATCCTCAGTCTTCTCCAAGATGGATTTGAGGTTGGGTTACCATCAAATCAAAATCAGAAACGGGGACATACCCAAAACGGCCTTTGTTACTCGTTATGGCCAATACGAGTACACCGTCATGTCCTTCGGTTTAACCAATGCCCCGGCTACCTTCTCTCGGTCAATGAACTCAGTCTTCATGGAGTACTTGGATAAATTCGTCGTAGTATACCTCGATGACATACTCATCTACTCCAAGAATGAAGAGGAACATGCCGAACATCTAAGGCTGGTATTGATGAAACTTCGAGAGCATCGCCTTTATGCCAAATTCTCCAAGTGTGAATTTTGGTTGCCAGAAGTGACCTATCTAGGCCATGTAATCTCTGGTAAGGGTATTGCTGTCAATCCCGAGCGAGTTCAAGCTGTCCTTGATTGGACTCCACCTGAGACGGTCAAGCAAGTTCGGAGCTTCCTTGGCTTAGCAAGCTATTGCCACCGCTTCGTCGAAATTTTTTCCAAGGTTGCTAAACCTCTAACTGAACTCCTCAAGAAAGATAAAAAGTTCGAGTGGACTCCACAGTGCGAGGTCAGTTTTCGAGAACTGAAAAGACGCCTGACATCTGCCCCCGTACTGGTACCACCAGACTTCTCCAAGGACTTTATTATCTATTGCGACACCTCGTGACAAGGACTAGGTTGCATGCTCATGCAAGATCGTCAGGTAATTGCCTATGCTTCACGGCAATTACACCCACATGAGGAAAATTATCCTACACATGATCTAGAGCTTGCAGCTGTAGTCCATGCACCTAAAACTTGGCGACATTACCTTCTCGGTAATCGTTGCGAGATCTTCACCGACCACCAAAGTTTGAAATATATCTTCACTCAACCAGATATGAATCTCAGGCAAAGACGTTGGGTCAAGTTGATCTCGGACTATGACTTAGGAATAACTTACACCCCGGGAAAAGCCAATGTCATGGCTGATGCGCTAAGCCGTAAGTCCTATTGTAACAACCTGATGTTACAACAAAGTCAACCACTTCTCCATGAGGAATTTCGTAAGCTAAATCTTCACATTGTTCCTCAAGGATTCCTATCCACCTTGGTGGCGAAACCTACCCTTACAGATCAAATCATAACTGCCCAGCGGTATGATAAGGGCATATCCCGGATTAAGGAAAACATCGCTAGCAGAGTTGCTAAATGTTTCTCCATGGATGAGCGAGGTGCTGTTTTCTTCGAGAACCATTTGGTGGTTCCCAAGAAACAACATCTGCGTCAGTTGATCCTTAAGGAAGCTCATGAATCCCCTATCACCATTCATCCCGGTAGTACTAAAATGTATCAAGACCTACGCCAGAGGTTTTGGTGGACTAGGATGAAGAGAGAAATCGCTCAATACATTGCTAATTGTGATGTATGTCGTCGTGTTAAAGCAGAGCATCAACGGCCTGCTGGCACTCTTCAACCTTTGGCTATTCCCGAATGGAAATGGGATAAAATCAGTATGGATTTCATCACTGGGTTTCCCAGGACCAAGAGAGGGAATAATGCCATCTTCATCGTGATCGACCGACTTTCCAAAGTAGCCCACTTTCTACCTGTTCGTGAGAGTATCACCGCTAGCCAGCTAGCCGATTTATACATCTCCCGAATAGTGTCTCTTCATGGTGTTCCATTGGAAATTAATTCAGACCGTGGGAGTCTCTTCACCTCTCGATTTTGGGAAAGTTTCCAAAATGCTATGGGAACTCGTCTCTCCTTTAGCACCGCCTTCCATCCCCAATCAAGTGGTCAAGTAGAACGAGTCAATCAAATTCTGGAAGATATGCTCCGAGCTTCTGTCATCTCGTTCGGAATGAGTTGGGAGAAATGCCTTCCATTCGTGGAGTTTGCTTATAACAATAGTTATCAAGACAGCTTAGGCAAGGCTCCTTTCGAAGTTCTCTATGGACGAAAATGTCGAACGCCTCTTAACTGGTCAGAAACCGGGGAGAGACAACTCTTTGGCCCGGATGTGATTCGGGAAGCAGAAGAGCAGGTTCGCATTATTCGTGAGAAATTGAAAACCGCCCAATCTCGTCAAAAGAGTCAATATGTTCGTAAACATAAGCCTATGACTTATGAAGTCGACGAGAAGGCTTACCTTCGGGTTACTCCGTTAAAGGGAACCCATCGTTTCGGTATCAAAGGCAAATTGGCTCCTCGTTACATTGGACCCTTTCGCATTCTTGCCAAACGAGGAGAAGTTGCCTACCAATTGGAACTACCTCCGCATCTTTCCAGAGTTCATGATGTCTACCACATTTCACAACTCAGCCGTTGCTTCGCGGATCCTATCCGTGGAGTGGACCACGAAACGCTTGATCTACAAGATAACCTCTCTTATCGGGAATATCCCGTTTCTATCCTTGGTTAAGCCGAGCGTACCACTCGACGTCGTAATATCAAGTTTTTCAAGGTTCAATGGTCACACCATTCCGAGGAAGAAGCCACTTGGGAAAGGGAGGATCGTCTTCGACTTGAGTACCCCACCTTCTTTCCAGAGGATCCTAAATCTCGGGACGAAATTCTTTTGAGTGGGGGTGAGTTGTCACACCTGTCACACCCTAGCTAGTCCAAGCATTAGAGTGTGCATCATTTTACTTCTCATCAGAAAATTGAAATGGGCAAGGCAGAACCCCCAGCACCCCTTTTGAAATCAACTAGGGTTTACTAAAAAATATTTTCAATGAACCTGAAATGCCCTTCTAAAAAGTTCACCCTCTTTGTCTAGGTTAGAACCTCTGGCAAAATTGGTGCACAAGTTTCTAGGTCAACAGAAGGTCATTGAATTAAATCATAAGTATTTTAATTTGGGCTTAAATGCTATAAAATAATCTAAATGCTCAAATAATTCTAGGAATAAATGTTTCCTGTTGGAAATAATCTAAACAAAGGCCACATTTATTTTCAGGATTTTTGGAAATGTTTTAGTATTTTAAATAAAGCTAAATAGTTGCAGTTAATAGAAAACAGAAACTAAATCAAAAAAAAGAGGAGAAAGAAGCTCACCTGGGCCTTACCTGGCTCGGCCCAGCCTACTGGCTCGGCTAGTCACCCCCTACCTCGCGCCAGGAGGCAGGGGCGCGTGCTCGCCGCGCGCCGGCCACGCGCCGGCCACCTCCTGCTTCTGCCGACGCCGGGAGACGCCCAGAGGACGCCACGCGACCCCCACGTCTCCCTCTCATCCTCTCGCACTCTCCCCCTCGTCTCTCTCACTCTCCCCCGCGACGGCCGAGCACGTCCCTCGCCGCCGATCGCCGTAGTTGCCACTACAGCCACTCCCTCGCCCCTCCGACGAGCCCATTAGCTCCGCCACGACTCCCTCGTCCTCCCCACCGAGCCACGCTTCGCCGGAAGCCCTGCTTCGCCGCCTTCGCCCTCGTCTTCAACCTCGGGCACCCGAGCCATCTCCGGTCGATTCGCCGCCGCCAGGACCTCCCCGAGCTCGCTGACCCCCTCTCCGACTCCGCTGTGAGCTCCTCTTCCTTTCCCCCTAGCCCCCGTGCTCTTTTGGCCCCTGTAGCCGCCGTTTCCACCGCACCCGAGAGCTCCTCGCCGCCGGCCATGTCGCCGTCGTGGCTACGGCCGTGCAAGCACGCGTCCGAGCGCCTCACCGTGCTCAGCGCAGCACCAGGAACCCGTAGCCACCACCAGTTCTCCTCCCGTGCACCGTAGCCTCGAAACCGTCCTCACCCGACTCCGGCGACCGCCAAGCTCGTCGCCGACGACGTTTCCGGCCACCCCGAGCCCAACTACCACCACCCAACGCTGCGGCTCATTCCCAGCTATCCGTAGATAGTCTCCGCCGTCGATTTGGTCGCCTGAGGGCGTTTTCCGAAGCCCTCCGCCGTCTCGGCCTCGCCGGCGACTCAACGCCGGCGGGATTAGCCCTGTTGACCGGCGGATTTGACCACTGACGTGGACTGGGTGGGCCCAGCTGACTCCCCTGAGTCAATGACAAGTGGGCCCCCCTCTGCTAATTATCCAGATTAGTTTGTAACTAAAAATTAGTCAGTTTAATTAGTATAGTCACTGACTAGTGGGCCCTGCCCAGTAATTAGGTTAACTAAACGTAGTTAGTGCACTGAGAGGCTGACAGCAGGGGCCCACCAGTCAGGTTTAACTTGGGCTGGCGCCTTTGACCTGCTGAGGTCAGCATGACGCATTGCTGACGCAGTAATGCATTTTCCGGATTTATTTTTATACAAGAAATTCCAGAAAATGTTTAAAACTTCTAAAAATCATAGAAATTCAACCGTAACTCCAAATGAAATAATTTATATATGAAAAATTATCAGAAAAATTCAATGTATCCAACTAAATGGTTTCATGCATGACAAAATTACCTTGCTGTTTAGGCAAAATAAGGAAAAGCACTATTAAGGCCATGTTTAATGAGCTAATATTTCAATCTTTGATTCAAATGAGTTCATTCATTTCTAATATAACTTGCATTAGGCCAAGACACATTCATATTGCCATGTCATAGCATGCATCATATTGTTGCATATCGTCATGTGTTGATTGTATTACGATGTGTTCTTCGTGGTAGGTTCTGCCTCCGAGGATATCCACGAGTATCCAACTGAAGGGCAGTATCCCACTACCACTCCATCAGGCAAGCAACCATTGATCATTCCGATACAAACCCATGTTCTCGCTTCTGCTCTTGTTTACTGCATTGTGTACTGCATTAAGACAACGCGATTCAAACTGCTGTGTGCTACGGTAGTTGAACCCTTATCCTCTGCATGACCTGTCATTGCCACAGTAACTAGATGAAACCCACTAGCATGTGTAGGAGTTGATTGAGCCATGTATGTGATTCCTACCTTGCTATGCCTGCTATGCTTAGAGTTGTGTCAGGTCTGGTTCATCTAGGTGATGGGCTAGAGTGAAATGCTTATTTCGGTAATGTGAGGGATGCGTGGAACATGTTTTGGTAAAGGTATCGATGAGAGGCCATGTAGGAGTACATGGTGGGTTGTTTCATTGAGGCCGTCCCTAAGAACTGAGATCTGTATGTGTGATTTAAGATTCAGCTACTACCATGCATTGGGATCCTTAATTGACCCTCTCGGCTTCTTAACCACCCTAGTACTCTGTCCAGGAGTTGCAAATAGTTTCTGGTGCTTGTAGGTTATGTGTTGGCAGCCGTGCGTAGCGCTGACCCTCGGGGTGGGCTATGTTACGGTAGATACACCGTGGCACGGTGTACCGAGTCACCCGTTTGGTGTCTCGGGAACCCTGTTCACATCGTTCGGGGCCGTATGTGGAAACCTCGGCCGGACTCCCTGCGGATGGAAACTGGATAGGCGATAAACCTGGACTAGAGGCTTAAGTGTTTAGGTAGGCCGTGGCCGACACCCTCGTTGGGCTTCCGCTTGAAGGTTGCCGAGTACATGTCGTGTAAATGGCGGTAAGTGGTGAAAGCGTGTATGATGAAGTACACCCCTGCAGGGTATAAAACTATTCGAATAACCGCGTCCGTGGTAAAGGACTACTTGGTTGCCTATACAGTTCATAGACAAGTTAATGGATACTACTAAAAGACTCAAGATAAGTGTGAGTATCGAGGATGGCCCTCTCGTAGGATGACGAGGGAGGATCCACGGTGGTTTATTGTGTTGGTGAGTAGTGGACTCGTGTGCGAAAACTATTTTACTAGTGAAGTTCCGTAGGATAGCTTAGCCAAGAGTCAAAGCTGGCTTGCTGCATTAACCCCACCACCTTCTTGAGAATAAGCATGTTTAGTAGGTTCTGATGTAAGACTTGCTGAGTACCTTTGTACTCATGTTTGCTTAATTACTGTTTTCAGACGACAACACCGCCCCCTCCGATGGGTTTTATGTAGACCTTGACGTTGACGAGTGACTAGCCACCCAGGTGGTGATCCTGGCCATGGAGGGCCCTATGTAGATAGACAGGCTTCGAGAAGCCTTCTTTCTTTCTAGAGTATGTACTCAGACTAGCTGCTTCCGCATGTGCTTGTGTGTTTGTATGACTTGAGTGTCGGGTCATGTGACCCCTATCTGTATGAACATGCTATGTATGGCTCCCTGGAGCCTTTAAATAAAGTACTTGAATTGTAGAGTTTTGTTGTGATGCCATGTTGTATGTACTCATATCGGGCATATTGTGTGTATGATTGAAATGCTTGGTATGAGTGGGATCCGACAATCTAGTTGTTTATCCTTGGCAGTCTTTCTTATGGGGAAATGTAGTCTAGTGCTCCTCGAGCCATAGTAGTCCGCTACAGCCCGGTTCACCGGAGTCCTGCTAGCCCAGCACTACTGTTCAGGACACTTGACTGGCCGGCATGTGTTTCACTTCATTCCTATGTCTGTCCCTTCGGGGAAATGTCACGCAGTGATTTCCGGAGTCCTGCCTAGCCTGCTACAGCCCGGGTTCCTCGGAGTCCTGTTAGCCCAGTGCTACAGCCCGGAATCACTCGCTGATGACCGACATGCTCGATGTGATTCATGTATGCCTGTCTCCATAGGTCTGTGCCGCTTTGGGTTCACGACTAGCCATGTCGGCCCGGGTTCTCTGTCATATGGATGCTAGCGACACTATCATATACGTGAGCCAAAAGGCGCAAACGGTCTTGGGCCATGGTAAGGCGACACCCGTGGGGTACCGTGCGTGAGGCCGCAAAGTGATATGAGGTGTTACCGGCTAGATCGATGTGACTTGGAATCGGGGTCCTGACAAAAGGAGAGCTGACCGGACTCCAAACATGCATCCAAACCCTGGTGGACAAGAAGCTCAAGCTTGTCAACGTAGTCCAGGTTATGCTCATCCGCCTGATCCTCCCATGCCAACGACGGGCCTTCAACCTGTGGGAGTTCGACCCAGCGCAGCATCAAACTCTAAACAGGCTCTTTGATACGACGTACAAAGATGCCTGGAGGGTGCTTTTCAAGGGCGCCGAGGCTCCCGCATCCGCTGCCGAGGATCGCGGATTCAGTACTCAGCATCACACTCATGTGGTAAGCCATTTTTGTCCTTTTACAGGGTATCCGTTTTTCATAGTTTGACTCTATGTGGGATCTGAGTTCCCTTATCTTTGATAGGATTGGGTGGCAACGTCGGGACAGATCAACTGTCCGGCTCCTCTGCCTGAAGGCCCAGTGGACGCTCGCTTGGTGAAGCTGCTGGTTCCGGCGCCCTATGTGGTGCCGGAGAAGAAGGCCACGAAAAGGGCCACGGGGACTCGAAAGAGTGCCCGGCGCCAGGAGGTGTCGGATTCGTCATCCAATGGTCCCGAAGCGCCTTCCTCTCATGAAGACGAGGAGGAAGAAGAAGAGACCTCTCCCCCTCCAGCGGGAGGAGAGAAGAAAAGGAAGGCCGCCCTCTCCGAGGAGGCCGGAGGGTCCAAGAAGGGGAAAACCCTTCCTCCGGACTGCTCCACCGACGCCGCCGACGACGAAGAGGAGTGGCGGCCCAGGGCCAAGCCCCTGGCGAAATCGTAAGTGTCTAGATACCGGGGTAATTCATAGTATTTGTTTTTCGCACAGCTTTTCCTTATGTCGAATATGTTTATGCAGCCCACCGAAAGACCGGCTCGACGTATTGTCGAGCGGCTCACTGGACCCGTCGGAGGTGAACTTGCTTCCGACAGATTCATCCCCCCGCCCTGCGGACGACACCGAAGTGTTGTCCCAACAGGTTCCAAGCCGGGAGGAGGTGGTCCTGGAGGCGCCGCAAGGCGACGTCCCGGACTCCAGGAGTAAAGGGGATGAAACCCCCCAGGGCTCCAAGTCCTGCTTAAGGCCGGACACAGCTCCAGAATCTTCAAGGGTTCCAGAGTCTGGTGGGCGACCTCCTTCCAAGAGGAGCAAGCCTACCGTGCCGGTGGCCTCCGTCCAACCGGAGGTGCCGGACAATATGTTGGAGGCGCTCCAAGGTGCCTCCATCGCCGAGGGGCACTGCACTATTATGAGTGTGGTGATCCAGAAGGTTCAGTCCGCCTAAAGCGGACTGACTGAAGCTTGTACAAGCCTTTTAACAGGCTTTGAGGTAAGTAAAGAATGTTCAAATAATGTTACCGCATAGACAGTAGCCCCTGATGCTCTGTTGGGCGTTCGGGAAGAAAAGCCGAATAGAGGATCAAAGAATTCGCAGGAGTCTAACAAAAGGAGTCAATATGCGTATGTAGGCTTCTCTGCTAGCGTCCGCCGCACTGACTGCGGAAGTGGACGTGCTGAAGCAGAGTCTCGAGAAGTCCGAGCAAGAGCTCGGGCGTGCCAAGAAGCAGCTCGAGGAGAAGGAAGGTAAGAAATACCCTGTTTGAATATGTATATAAAAAAGGTGCAATTGCAAAAAATGACAGGATTGACATGTCTATTGCAGGGGCCACGTCTGAGGTGGCGACCCTTAAGCAAGCGCTACTCGAGGCCGAGAAGAGTGCGGCCGTGGAGCGCACCGAGCGGGAGAGGTATGAGGCTGAGGTTGGCAAGGTGCAGCAAGAGCTCCAGGTTCTCATGAAGAAACATGAGAGTTTGGAGCTTGACTCGAAGATGCAAGCGTCCGAGCTCGCGGCAGCTATAGAAAATGCCAAGTCTGCCAAGGCCGAGTCCCAGAAGACCCTCCAGGAGTTGGATGAGGTGAAGAATATTGTGGCGGGTAAGGCATTCTTTATGCAAAGCAAACACATAAACGTGAGTTACCTGTTACTTACCCGAATCCGGAGCTCTCCAGGAGCGTTCGCAGATCTTCCCCGGAGTGTATCTGATGCCGCCACATTCTATCGAGCTGAGGAGGGCAGCTCGACAGAGAAGGTGTTCTGGTCTCAGTACGCTGAGGCCAGACACCCCGTGCCCCTGAGCGACCAGCTGAAGCAACTGGTCGAGCTCCACAAGGCGGCCGAACAGGCCATGAAGGGCCTCCTAGTTCGGCTGTGGCCTGGAGAGGCTCTGCCTGGGAGCTATTTCGGGATGGTGCGGCGGCTGGTGGAGGCCTGTCCGAGGCTTGAAGACATCAAGCGCTCCATCTGCATTGAAGGTGCCCGTAGGGCCCTTGCCCATGCTAAGGTGCACTGGGCAAGCTGGATGCAGAGAAGCTTGTGAAGGACGGGCCACCGCCGTGGAAAGAGCATTGCAAGCCCGAGAATTATTATAAGGATGTTCCGAAGGGTGCCCGCCTTGTTGCGGATGAATGTACCAAGGATGTATTTTTTGAGTAAAACCCGCTCGTGTTATCCTGTGCGCTGAAAACTTGTTCATATGCGCTAAGCAATGCTGCTTGAATTTAAAATATTACCTTTTGTGCGGCTGTTTATCAATACTGAGAGATGGCGAGTCGTCGGCTTCTGCCCCCATGCCGCTAGTGCTGGGGTGTTCGAGGATAAACCTGGGCGCTCTTTTTCCCATATTTGGGTCCTTCGAGGGAGGCGCTCAGCCCAACGAACGAGGCAATCAGACTATAATGCGTGAACACTCTCACTTAGCCATAGAATTCTATAATTTTAAATTTCGGCGAAGCCCCTAGTATTCGGAAGACCGATTTCGGGGCGCTATCCACGCCTTGGCCAGATAGAGCCGACTCCTCGCCCGAAGCGGCATAAGTCTTTAGGGACTCGAAAAAACCTCTCAAACAGCGACCAGCTCTCGCTTCATCATGACAGTCAGTTTTAGCTTTCTCCACTGAGGTGCTCGGCCCAGATCAACTGGGGCACAATCGCAGTGGTTCACCTAGTGCTACCTTAGCCGATATAGCGGAACGTAAGGCACCAAAACATAGGAGCCGGGCAAACCCAACTATTGACCCAAGACATGATTCGGAGCCGATGCATATAATGCTATATGTTCGGGGTGCCGCACTTGTTAAAGTGTTCGGACTTCTCGCACCATGTTGAGGGGTACTGAAGCCCCTGGCGTATTTTGGCCGTACCAAAGTGTACGGGTGCAACATGTCATTAAGGAACATATATATATATATATTAAAAAAAGGTAATGCAAAAAATAGACAAAAGCTATGCATTGTGCATTAAAATAGCTGCGATCAAAGCAGAACGATACAAGTGATGCGATAAACGAAAAGTTGGACTATTTAACATGTCTGCTTCAGGGGCAAGCTACGGGATAGTATGCGAAACAGGTATACTGCTCGTGATAGAGACCACCTGGGATTTTCGTAATGCGGCATGGCTTGTCTGCTTCCCCGGTCCTTGCATCGTTTGTGCGGCAATTGAACTGCCGAACAAGCCTTCTGAAGAGTAGAGTCCTGGAAGTAAGAGACAGTATAAAAAAATTTGGCAGCCCCTGGTGCGGTTTAAGCCGTGTTTTGGGTGTGCCGTGATGGTGCCCCTCCCCCTATGCCCATGGTATTTCTAGGGCGTAGTTATGTACGCGAAGTACTGGCGTAGCCTTTTTGCGGGGGTTGGGGCCGCATTGCTACGCCTGCTCGGAATGTGCCAGGCGGTCTTGTTGTAGGTTACTCCGGGCGCGCTTGACTGTGTCTGGACGTTTAATGGCCGGACTGGAGAACTGCCTAGAGAGGCTGCTTTGTACTTCCGCTGCAAGGGCCGCCGTGTGCTCCTCCATTCGGAGGGAGCGTTCGGTGTTTCCATTGACCATAATTACTCCTCGAGGGCCTGGCATCTTGAGCTTAAGGTATGCGCAGTGCGGGACCGCATTGAACTTGGCGAATGCGGTTCGCCCGAGCAGTGCATGGTAGCCACTGCGGAACGGGACTATATCAAAGATTAACTCCTCGCTTCGGAAATTATCCGGAGATCCAAAGACCACTTCAAGTGTGACTGAGCCTGTACAGGTGGCCTCTACACCTGGTATTACGCCTTTAAAGGTCATTTTGGTGGGCTTAATCCTCGAGGGATCTATGCCCATTTTCCGCACTGTATCCTGGTAAAGCAGGTTCAGGCTACTGCCGCCGTCCATAAGGACTCTAGTGAGATGAAATATGTCAATCATTGGGTCGAGAACCAATGCGGCGAATCCGCCAGGATGGATGCTAGTGGGATGGTCTCTTCGATCAAAGGTGATCGGGCAGGAGGACCATGGGTTGAACTTTGGGGCAACTGGCTCTACTGCGTATACGTCCCTTAACGCGCGCTTCCGCTCCCTCTTAGGGACGTGGGTGGCGTATATCATGTTCACCGTCCGCACTTGTGGGGGAAAACCCTTCTGTCCATTGTTGTTCGGCGGCCGGGGCTCCTCGTCGTCATCGCTATGCAACCCCTTGTCTTCATTGTCGGCGCTTAATCTACCTGCCTGCTTGAACACCCAACAGTCCCTGTTGGTGTGATTGGCCGGCTTTTTGAGGGTGCCATGTATTTGGCACAAGCGGTCGAGTATTCGGTCCAAGCTGGACGAGCCCCTGGGATTCCTTTTGAATGATTTTTTCCGCTGACCGGATTTAGAGCCTCTGAATCCGGCATTAACTGCCGTATCCTTAGCATTGTCGCCGTTGATGCGGCGCTTCTGTTGGTTGCGACGCGACCTGCCACTAATGTCCCTGGTGTCCGAACGACCAGGGTTCTTGGTCATATTGTTGCTATGAGCAAGCCAGCTGTCTTCTCCCGCGCAAAAGCGCGTCATGAGTGCCCTGAGTGCTGCCATAGATTTTGGCTTCTCTTGTCCTAGGTGCCGGGCAAGCCACTCATCACGGATATTATGCTTGAAGGCTGCTAAGGCCTCTGCGTCCGGACAGTCGAGTATTTGGTTTTTCTTTGTTAGGAACTGTGTCCAGAATTGCCTGGCCGATTTGTCTGGCTGCTGAATCACGTGGCTTAGGTCGTCAGCGTTTGGGGGCCGCACGTAAGTTCCCTGGAAATTGTCGAGGAATGCGGCTTCCAGGTCCTCCCAACAGCTGATTGACGCTGTTGGCAGGCTGTTATGCCACTACCGGGCTGGTCCTTTAAGCTTGAGTGGGAGGTATTTGATGGCGTGGAAATCATCGCCGCGAGCCATGTGGATATGAAGGAGATAATCCTCGATCCATACCGCGGGATCTGTTGAGCCATCATATGATTCGATGTTTACGGGTTTGAAACCCTCGGGGATTTGATGATCCATTATTTCGTCTATGAAGCACAATGGGTGTGCGGCGCCTCTGCATTGGGCGATATCATGACGTAGCTCCGATGAGCTTTGTCTACTGTGTTCGGCCTTGCCGAATTTGTGGCCGGTGTGACGGTTGTCGTCTCGAGCCGTGGGGTGCCTACGCGATCCGTAGATCGATCTTGTTTGCCTTGTCTTGTCCTCCAACATGTCTCGTAAGTCCCGCGCATATTCCCGTGCCTTGGTACGGGGTGCGGCTTGGGTGGAGGGCCATGAGGCCTCTCTGTCACGGCCACGAGGTGGCCTGTCGGCCGCGTCGAGTGCTTGCTCTTCTAATCGGGGTAGCAACCTGCGCTTTGGGTAGCACTTGGAGGGGCGTTCGGGTTTATGCTCTTCGGCCGCATGGACTTCAGTCCATCTATCGACTAGCCGATCTTGATCAGCTTTAAGCTGTTGCTGTTTTTTCTTGAGGCTTCTTGCCGTGGCCATAAGCCTGTGTTGAAAACGCTCTTGTTCAACGGGATCCTCTGGCGCGGCGAACTCGTCATCGTCGAGGCTTTCCTCGTCTTCGGAGGGAGGCATACAATTATTGTCCTCGACCTCTCTGTCAGCCGCTCCCTCATGAGGTCTGGTTTCTCCATCCTCCTGTGCTAAATCTTGCTCGGGGGGATGTTCTTCAACGCTTTCCGGGGTATTATTATCTCCCGTGCTGGAATCGCCGTTTTTGTGTTGGCGGGATTTTGAGCGGCGCCGCTGACGCCGACGCTTTTGCTGTTTCTTGGAGGGGTCATCCTCCGCTGTTCCATCGCCCTCTCCCTCTTTTGGGGTGTCCACCATGTATATGTCATATGACGAGGTGGCTTTCCCGGGCCTAGTGGGCGCTGGTTCTTCATCATCTCCTTCATCGGTGTCCATACCGTCGATGTCTTCAGGGTCGAAGTTGAGCATGTCAGTTAAGTTGTCGACAGTGGCTACCATGTGGGTGGTGGGTGGGTTTTGAATTTCTTCATCGTCCGTACCCTAACCTTGCTGACCGTAGTCCGTCCAGGGCTCTCCTGACAAAGAGAGAGACTTCAGTGATTTCAGGATATCGCCGAAAGGCGAGTGCTGAAAGACGTCAGCGACCGTGAACTCCATGATCGGCGCCCAATCGGATTTGCTCGGCAGGGGCGCGGAGGGTTATGAGTCCGGAGAAGAATCCGGCTCCATGGAGTCACGAGTCTTGCAGAGTACGGGGCTGGTGTTCGGCTCAACCGCCATTGGGATCGCAGCCCCCGAGGTGGCGTCCAACCGCCCATCCTTGATCATCGCGGTCGGCTCCGAACTAGGGGTCGGAGCCGATGCGGGTGCGGCCTCCAGGGCTCTGTTCGGCGGTAGAGCTAGATCATGCTCGTCGTGACAGTGCGGCGCGCTCGGCAGTAGTTCGAGTCCGTTGAAGATCAAGTCCCCGCGGATGTCGGCCATGTAGTTTAAACTTCCGAATCTGACCTGACGGCCAGGGGCGTAGCTTTCGATCTGCTCGAGATGGCCAAGTGAATCGGCCCGCAGCGCGAAGCCACCAAAGACGAAGATCTGTCCGGGGAGGAAGGTCTCACCCTGGACTGCATCGCCATTGATGATCGTAGGAGCCATCGGGCCTGACGGCGACGGCACATTGGAACTCTCAATGAAAGCACCAATGTCGGTGTCAAAACCGGCGGATCTCGGGTAGGGGGTCCCGAACTGTGCGTCTAGGCCGGATGGTAACAGGAGGCGAGGGACACAAAGTTTTACCCAGGTTCGGGCCCTCTTGATGGAGGTAAGACCCTACGTCCCGCTTGATTAATATTGATGATATGGGTAGTACAAGAGTTGATCTACCACGAGATCAGAGAGGCTAAACCCTAAAAGCTAGCCTATGGTATGATTGTCGATGTGTATGTTGTCCTACGGACTAGAACCCTCCGGTTTATATAGACACCGGATAGGGTTTAGGGTTACATAGAGTCGGTTACAATGGTAGGAGATCTGAACATCCGTATCGCCAAGCTTTCCTTCCACGCCAAGGAAAATCCCTTCCGGACACGGGATGAAATCTTCAATCTTGTATCTTCATAGTCCAGGAGTCCGGCTGAAGGTATAATTCGGCTATCCGAACACCCCCTAATCCAGGACTCCCTCACCCTGTATCGGTAGAACATCAACATCGTCACCACAGCGTCGTGCTGACGAAACTCTCCCTCAACACTTGGCTGGATCGGAGTTCGAGGGACGTCATCGGGCTGAACGTGTGCTGAACTCGGAGGTGCCGTACGTTCGGTACTTGATGGGTCGGATCATGAAAACATACGACTACATCAACCGCATTGTGCTAACGCTTCTGCTTTCGGTCCACGAGGGTACGTGGACAACACTCTCCCCTCTCTTTGCTATGCATCACCATGATCTTGCGTGTGCGTAGGAATTTTTTTGAAATTACTACGTTACCCAACATCCTATATTGGTTAGGTGTCACTTGGGAGCCTCCAAGATCATGTGGAGTTGAACCAAGGAGTTTGTAAGGGCAAGGAGATCATCTGTTTCGTGAAGATCTACCCGAGTGAGGCTAGTCCTTTGTGGACGTAAGCCATGGTGGAGTAGACAAGGTTGCTTCTTCAAGGACCCTTCATGGGTGGAGCCCTCCGTGGACTCACGCAATCGTTACCCTTTGTGGATTGAAGTCTCCATCAACGTGGACGTACAATAGCACCACCTCTCGGAACCACACCAAAAATCATCGTGTCTTCATTGCATTTGAAACCTCCAAGCCCCTCCTTTACTTACATGTGCAATATTTTACTTTTCGCCGCTATACTCTTAAAATTGCATGTGTAGGGCAATACTAGACTTGGTAGAATTGCTAAAATCTGCCCCCAACTAAAATTGGAAAAATGATAGATTTACATGGTCAAGTAGTCTAATCACCCCCCTCTAGACATACTTTCGATCCTACAGAGGAACAACCATGACAAAAGGCAGGGAAGATGGACACGGGAGGACAAGAACACGACGATAATAATATTATGCGATGTGCATGAGGAATATAAATGTATATATTAACATGATTGTCATTGAACCACTAGAGTATATAGCCCCCCATTACAATGCACACGCATTTAACTAGTACTAAGATAAAAGGATAGTATATTTTCATATGTCAAACAAAATCCATCGGAAAAAACATGTAGTTGTTTGATTCTTTATATGTTTGGATTTTTTCATATGACCAAGTTCACTTTTCTGCCTGCAAAAGAAGTACATTTTTCTGCCATTTGTAGAAAGAGGTTGCCTCTTTAGAGCACCAGCTTAGTTTGGATCAAGATATTCTTTTGTGAAACATTACAAGAATGTAATAGATTCACACACAAAAAAGAGTACATGATTCAAACATTTTATATCTGATGATTTTATCGTTTTGGCATTTATATGTATATTTAAATAATCTATGGTTCAGCTGGGAACATTTGCTCATCGAGGCATTTCGTCGCATCCCAAGAGGAATAATTTGAAAATTGTGTACCTAATTTTCTATTTACAACGTGTATATACGAATTGTAGTTTGCAAATAACTCAAAATTTGTGCAACATATCTCTCCTTCTAATTGTTGTCTCCCACTCTTTATGCTACCTCTCCTCTACCTTCTTGCCACTAACCAAGCTCACTCTCTTGTGCTGCTCTATCCCTACATTCAGCCTTAACTTTCTCCATATGTAGTGTTGCCCCTACCTTCTTTGTCATTTTGATACCCTTTGATGTTCGGTGGGCTTCTACTTGCTCCAAAAGAATTACACGAGGTAGAAAGCTATTGAGCTCCAGGTGCAAGGCTTTGTAGATAGCAGCAAGTTTTCCCTCACTGAGAAAGTAAAGTATCAATGCATGGAAGCTTGGTTCATGCACTAATACTCAGATCTACAACACAATAAAACTTCACGTGTGTCCCCAATGATTCTAATGAGGGTGTCAACCATACTACCTTTGCTAGGTGCAACAGGCACTTAAAGCATAGTGTGTTGGAAGTATTTTGTATTCTCGCCTATGTAAAGTTGTAAAACCATACATGGTATATTATTAGTACAAAATATTTCACTTCACATATCTATGTTACCTTTGCCGCACTTTTATTTTGTGGAGGGTTACTATTCATAAACTGAACCCCGGTCATAAGAAACATCTTCCAATATCGTTTACACCATTTTTATTTTTAGTTATTATTTATTTTGAAAAGACAAAATACTTCCATCCATATTGTAGTTAATTACTTGCTACAAAAAATAGAGGGTTGTTGGCTCCTAAGATATTGACATATCCACTAGAATTGTTGAGGACACAAGTGAAGTTTTATTTTTGTTGCGGAATTTACCATTGGTGCAGAAGACGGGTGTTTCCATGGATTAATACATTGGCTCTCACCCAGGGAAACTTGATGCTTGTTATAAACCATTGTGTAAGTGCATCTTGTCGGTTTTTGGGTGATTAAAGACAAAATAGTTAAGGAGCTAATGTAGTTGCGAGTATATGTAGGTGAAATTCACTAAGGATTTGGTTTAACTAGCGGGCGGATGACCCCTAAAAATGTTGCGAGAGCATAGTAGTCTTTGAAATGCCTACTAAAGAGTTGGAGACTTATGCGTATGGCATTTATTTAGTAGTTTTAGGGAGACAACCTGAAAGTTTTAGGGAGTCATTTTCTTTTGTTGTGTACTTATAATTTTTTTCAAAAACAAAAAATATAGAGGGGAACCCAAAAAAATTTCAAAAAGAAAAGTGAAAGTGAGACAGATGCAATGTGGAAGTGGCGGCTAGCCTTAAACTTTGTTCATGCCCATGGAAACTTTGTGAACCTTAATCACATAAACTTTTCAACAAAAAATAATTATTCTCTTATAAAAATAATGTGCCAAGATTTACCTTTAGGGTGTTTAAATTGCTTTTTTGGTATGTGTTGTGAAGAAACGGAAACTTTTGATGTAGTGTTTGAATTTTGATATTTTACTGGAATGTTCAAAATTCTGAAATTTTTACATAGTATTGCTATGCAATTTTTTTATTAGGTACTAATTGTTTAGAATATTTGGAGTTATAGAAGTATATGTTTCATCTGCATCTTTATAGACTGTCATGTTTTCACATATTGCAGTTATAGTTTTTTATCTGCTTATGTTTGCGATTTTGCCAAGCCCCATTGATGTGGGAGCATTAGAATTGTGTTGTCATACAATAGGTAATGCTGGATTATAATTATACAACATTGTTATAGCAAGACATGATGGGATTTGATGTTATATGTACTGACCTCTCTAATAAAAGTTCGGCCAAGTTTTGTGTGGATTAAGCGTTCGAAGACCGAGGATACATGGATATGAAAAGAATAAGGAGAGGCAAGAGTTCAAGCTTGGGGATGACCAAGTCACCCCAAGTAATATTGAAGGAGACTCAAGCATCTAAGCTTGGGGATGCCTTGGAAGGAAACCCATCTTTCTTCCTCGACAATTATTAGTATTTCTCGGTTTTTGTCTTGTTCACATGATATGCGTAAATTCTTGGAGCGTCGTGTGCTTTTATTTTTATTTTAGTGATGCACCATGCCGGTATGAGATAGTCCTTGGTTGATTCAGAGAATGCTCTTTGCACTTCACTTATATCTTTTGAGTATGGCTTTATAGAATGCTTCGTGTGCTTCATGCATATCTTTTGAAGTTTGATGCTCGTTTCTCTATGTTTGGAACACCATTATTTTTAGAATGCTCTTTTGCTTCACTTATATTTGTTAGAACTTGGCCGAGTCTTTTGTAGAGAGAATTAAACTCTCATACTTAACTTATATCTATTTGGAGAGTTAATAGGAATTGGTTATTCACATGCTTAGATATAAAAACCCGCGTTAAACTTGTGGATCACTGAATATGATGTGTTTATTAATGATAATGTGGTTATAATATGAAGGTTTACTAGTTGATAATCATTGGTTACTAAAAATATCGATGTTAAGGTTTGTGAAGTTCTAACTCATTAAATTGTCGGACATGGCATGGCCAGGAAGTCGGAGCATAATTTATCCTTGGTTGATATCATTTGTGTTGTTTGGATCGAAGGGCACGATGGTTAACTCCTCCCAACCTCCCTCCTAGGGGCACGCGAGTAGTATTTTGGTTCGAGGGCTTCTAGACTTTCACAATAAGTACTTGAGTTCTTTATGACTAATGTGAGTTTGTGGACTATAAGCACTTCCACCTATCCATAATTTGCTAGCCTCTTCGATACCGTGCATTTCTCATTCTCACCTAGAGACTTGACGCAAACTTCGCCAGTGCATTCAAATCCCATGAAATGACTCGCTCTTTCACACATAAGCCTTATATATCCTCCCTCGAAACAACCACCATGCCTACCTATTATGGCATTTCCATGGCCATTCTAAGATATATTTCCAAGCAACTTCCACCATTACCATTTACATGACTTGAGCATTCATTGTCATCTTGCTTTGCATGATCATATAGATATGACATGATATTTTGTGGCAAAGCCACCATTCATCATTGTTATACATGTTACGCTAGATCATTGCACATCCTGGTACACTGCCGAAGGCATCCATATAGAGTCATATTCTTTTGGTTTATCGAGTTATAAGTAAAGTAAAGTGTGATGATCATCATTATTAGAGTGTTGCCCCTACCGGTGAAGAAAATAATGGTGGAGACTAATGAGTCCTCGAAAAAGTGGGGATGAGGTCCATGAGACTGTTCAAAAAAAGAGGAAAAAAGAAAGAAAGAAAAAACAAAACAAAAATGAGAGAAAAAGAGAGAGGGGGCACACTACTATCTTTTCCACACTTGTGCTTCAAAGTAGCACCATGTTCTTCATATAGAGAGTCTCCATGATTTTGTCATTTTCATATAATAGTGGGAATTTTACATTATAGAACTTGGCTTGTATATTCTTATCATGAGCAAGCAAGTTGGATGCAAACCCACTTAATTTCATGTAGAGAGCTTTCATACACTTATATAGCTCTAGTGCATTCGTTGCATGGCAATCCCTACTCCTCGTATTTATTGATTGTAAAGCCTCTCCATTGCGTAACGACCCACCGAGTTGATGCGAGACTTTCTCAACTATTTGTCTTCCCTTATAAACCCTACACTTGCCATCAAAAGTTCCAAGTCCATGGCTCACGCTCATGTATTGAGTGGAGTTGAAAAAGCTGAAGCGAGAAAAAGTATGATACAATTGCTAAGTCCCCAGCCGTCAACACATCTGATCTCCATCATCACATGCAACCATCATCCACCTCCATTGCTACTCCAGGACCATCTCCATAGAGAAGATAAGGGCCAAGCCAAGAGGAGGAAGAGGAGGCGCCTCCACCAAGCGCACCCGCCTTCGGGCCGGTGAGGTGTCCATCACTGGCGCGGACACCATCGCCATCCCCACCGTCAGCACCGCCACCATCATCATCACTGCCACTTTGCTCCTCTCCTCTACCAGCTTTGTGCCGACTTGTAACTTACTCTCTCTCTCCCTCCCATGTTTGAGTAGTTGTTTTAGTTATTGAGGATTTGGACGAACCATTGCATGATTAGTACTTTGATAGTGAATAAGCGATCTGATCATTCTCGTTATATGTATTGCGTTGATTGTCTCATGGTGTTGTGAAGGGTGATAACCCACAAGTATAGGGGATCGCAACGGTTTTTGAGGGTAGAGTATTCAACCCAAATTTATTGGTTCGACACAAGGGGAGCCAAAGAATATTCTCAAGTATTAGCAGCTGAGTTGTCAATTCAACCACACCTGGAAACTTAATATCTGCAGCAAAGTGTTTAGTAGCAAAGTAATATGATAGTAGTGGTAACGATAACAAAAGTAATATTTTTTGTTTTATAGTGATTGTAACAATAGCAACGGAAAAGTAAATAAACAAAGAACAATATATGAAGAGCTCGTAGGCATTGGATCAGTGATGGATAATTATGTCGGAAACGATCAATCATGCAACAGTTATAACATAGAGTGACACAGAACTAGCTCCAGTTCATCAATGTAATGTAGGCATGTATTCTGAATATAGTCATACGTGCTTATGGAAAAGAACTTGCATGACATCTTTTGTCCTACCCTCCTGTGGCAGCGGGGTCCTATTGGAAACTAAGGGATATTAAGGCCTCCTTTTAATAGAGTACCGGATCAAAGCATTAACACATAGTGAATACATGAACTCCTCAAACTACGGTCATCACCGGTAAGTATCCCGATTATTGTCACTTCGGGGTGAACGGATCATAACACATAATAGGTGACTATAGACTTGCAAGATAGGATCAAGAACTCACATATAAAACATAATAGGTTCAGATCTGAAATCATGGCACTCGGACCCTAGTGACAAGCATTAAGCATAGCAAAGTCATAGCAACATCAATCTCAGAACATAGTGGATACTAGGGATCAAACCCTAACAAAACTAACTCGATTACATGATAAATCTCATCTAACCCATCACCGTCCAGCAAGCCTACAATGGAATAACTCACGCACGGCGGTGAGCATCTTGAGATCGGTGATGGAGGAAGGTCGATGATGATGATGGCGACGGATTCCCCTCTCCGGAGCCCAGAACGGACTACAGATCAGCCCTCCCGAGAGATTTTAGGGCTTGGCGTCGGCATCGTATCGTAAAACGTGATGAATCCTTCTCCCTGATTTTTTCTCCCCGAAAGTGAATATATGGAGTTGGAGTTGAGGTCGGTGGAGCGTCAGGGGGCCCATGAGGCAGGTGGCGCACCCAGGGGGTAGGCGCGCCTCCCACCCTCGTGGACAGGGTGTGGGCCCCCTGACATGGATTTTTTCGCTAGTATTTTTTATATATTCCAAAAATAATCTCCCTTGATTTTCAGGTCATTCCGAGAACATTTATTTCTGCACAAAAATAACACCATGGCAATTCTGCTGAAAACAGCACCAGTCCGGGTTAGTTCCTTTCAAATCATGCGAGTTAGAGTCCAAAACAAGGGCAAAAGTGTTTGGAAAAGTAGATACGACGGAGACGTATCAACTCCCCCAAGCTTAAACCTTTACTTGTCCTCAAGCAATTTAGTTGATAAATTGAAAGTGATAAATAAAAACTTTTACAAACTCTGTTTGCTCTTGTTGTTGTAAATATGTAAAGCCAGCATTCAAGTTTTCAGCAAAGATTATGAACTAAGCATATTCACAATAACATTTAGGTATCGTGTTTACTCATATCAATGGCATAATCAACTAGCGAGCAATAATAATAAATCTCGATTGACAACACTTTCTCAAAACAATCATAATATAATATAACAAGATTGTATGTCGCTAGCCCTTTCTGAGACCACAAAAGATAAATGCAGAGCACCTTTAAGGATCAAGGACTGACTAGACATTGTAATTCATGGTAAAAGAGATCCAGTCAAGTCATACTCAATGTAAACTAACAATAATACATGCAAATGACAGCGGTGCTCTCCAACTGGTGCTTTTTAATAAGAGGATGATGACTCAACATAAAAGTAAATAGATAGGCCCTTCACAGAGGGAAGCAGTGATTTGTAGAGGTGCCAGAGCTCGGTTTTGAAATAGAGGTGGATAATATTGTCGGTGTACTAAAGTAGGGGTACCCTTAGTACCCCGAACTTGTGCACGGGCAGTCGCAGCGTCCCGCGGCAAGGCCTGCCAGGTCACCGCCAAGATTCCCTGTGGTCCCTTTGAAGACCATTCAACAACAAAGTACTCAAGACAAGACCCCGGCAAGAGGAGCTTGCCGGGAAGAAGGCAAGACCCCGGCAAGAGGAGCTTGCTGGGAAGGCCATCAGAAGCGTCCCAAGGCCCCGACAAGAGGCGCTTGCCGGGAAGGCCGTCCAAGGCATTCCAACGAACTTGCCACGGCGCGCTACGCGCCCCGACAAGGCCCGGTGAGCGACAAGCTCCCGGAAGCGACAAGACGACGGCCGCGGCAAGGCGCTTGCCGCGGCAAGCCCCCACACCACGCCCGCGCTCCAGCACCTCCACCCACGTGTCGCTCCGGGGTCCCTCCCAAGCGCACGTGGCAGGAGGCTGTGTAGCTAGGGGCGTGCGGTGGCACGCAGGCGCTGACAAGACAACCATCGTGGCAAGACGGTGGCGTCCCTAGCGGTCCCTTTCGGTGCTGTCTAGGTGACACAGACGGGCATTTAATGCCCTTGTCCCCTGCCATCAGGGTTAGGTATGATAACACTGTAGCCGCTAGCTGTGCCTACTACAGCACCTAGCTGTGCCTACCCTCGGCACCCTTTCCACTTTTTCCCTCCGTTGCCCTATGTCGGTAACCCCTTCAGCATATAAAAGGAGGCCCGGGCCAACGGAGAAAGGGGTTCAGCAATTCCACACACTCACGCTCGGTCTCGCTCCCGAGCTAGAAATCAATACCAAACCACAAAGCAGGAGTAGGGTTTTACGCATCCGTGCGGCCCGAACCTGGGTAAATCGCTCGCGTGCTTCGCCTCGATTTACTCCTCGCACGACCAACTGCTCGCGTGCTTCGCCTCGATCTGCTCTTTGCGCAACCTCCGCCCCCCGCCGAACCAAAAGGGACCCGGTCCGCCGGTCCCATAGGTGCCCGTGGATCAGAAACCCCGGCATCTCTGGCACGCCAGGTAGGGGGCGTCGAAGTTGTGTGAATCAGATCCGGCGTTCTTGCGAGCTAGATCTTTTTCATCTTCATCAACATCAGATCCGGTGTTCTCGCGGGCCAGATCTTCATCTTCTTCATCGATCTTCGCCATCTTCATCCACATGCCACCGAAGAAGAAAGTTTTGGAGGCAGCTGCTCCGTCCGCGCCGAGCCACCCACCGCCGGAGCAAACGGATGGTGGGGCAGGCGCCGGCGGAAGGGCACGCATCGACAAGGGAACTCACGGTGCTGCCAGGTCCCAGGGCAAGGCTGCGCTGCCCATCGGCGGCGTGGCCGGCTCCCACAACGACCGGGCGCACTCCAAGACCTCGGCGTCCGTGCATGCACCGCGCCCATCTCAGGAGGCGCGGGACCGGCATCGTCATGGTACTCACGGTACCATGCGCTCGCTGGATCCGGATCGCGCTGGTGGATCTCGGAGCGCTCCGGACCACCATGCACGTCAACCTGCTGGCGTGAGCGAGACACGGTCGCCTAGGCGGGATACTGCTCCTTCTAACGTGGTTTGGAGTCCGAGCATATCCCGCTCCTCGCACCGTTCGCTACCGCCGCCCGCCACCGCAGCAGAAGCTCTAGCGCAAGCTCAGCTGCTCCTAGACTACCCTCCAGCGGTGGACAAGATCGACGACTGGAGGGCCACTATCCAGAGTCTCAACGGCTTCGCAAACGGCGACACTCCTCGGCAGCCGAGCACGTTGCAGCCGCAGCGAGTCAGCCAGGCGCGAACCGGTGGAGACAAGAATGGTGGGGGTGCAACTACTGTGTACTCCCCACCCCGAAGGCCAAGATCACCGACTCGCCAGATCCACCTCGACAGCGACTCCACCGCGTCGTCTGATCCCCGAGCTCGTCGCGATCAGCGCCAAGTTCTTCAAGAACGACAGCGGGAAGACGCTCGTACTCGCATCGAGCGCCGGAGAGAAGCGCGACGTCAATCAGACCAGCGCGCTGGGCCCTCTGTTGACATGCATGCGCCAGGGGAACCAGGCGACTTGCCGTACCCGGTAGGTTGCCCTGCGTTCACTCGTGAGCTGCGGCAAGTCCAGTGGCCCAGTACGAAGAACTTCAAGCCAGATGTACCGGAGAAGTACGACGGCAAGTTGCATCCGTCGGAGTTCCTCAGCATCTACACCATCGTGGTGCAGGCTGCTGGGGGACGGGACGACAAGATCCTTGCCAACTACTTCTCGTTGGTACTCCGGCCCAACGTCAGGTCCTGGCTCATGCACTTGCCGGACAACTCCATATCCTCCTGGGCTGAGCTGTGCCGTCAGTTTGTTGGCGCCTTCACAGGCGGCCACAAACCTCATGGCCAAGAGAGCGATCTTCATCTGCTCGTCCAGAAGGAAGGAGAGCCCCTGTGCCAGTACATCCAGAGGTTCAGCCGTGTACACCACAACATCCCAAATATCCACCCTGCCGCGGTAATCAGCGCGTTCCATTAGAACATGCGTAACCGCAGGATACGGGAGGAGTTGGCGATGTGCAAGATTCGGGACGTCAGCGAGCTTTATGCCCTGGCCGACAGGTGTGCACGCGCTGAGGAGGGGAGGAAATTCCCCGGAGAAAGCACTGGAGCAGGAGGATCGGACAGTGAGGATGCCGCCCCGGCAAAGAGAAGCTGGCGGTGCAACAACAGGAAGAAGCAGAACAACGAGGTGCTGGTCGTTGAGCAGTCCGGCAATGAAGGTGACGCCACGAAAGCTACAGTTGGTAGCTCCGGCAAGGAAGTTGCCGCGTGCACCAACTGTCAGGTTGTGGCGGTCGCCGACAAGCGGGACGGCTCCGGCAAGCAATACTGCAAGATTCACCGCACCAAGGGCCATGACCTCCAGAGCTGCAAGAAGGTCGAGAAGCTCGTCCAGCAACAGAGGGCTGAGTACGAGCGGCGCGACAGGGAGAGAGCCCAAGGAGGTGCCGAGAAACCTGGCCAGAAGCGCGTCGGCCAGGAAGGACGCCGCGGCAAGGCCAAGCAGCGGCAAGGAGACAGACCTCCCCGCGGTCGCGACGATGACGAAGACGACGGTGAGGACGAAGACATGGATGACGTTGAGACTAGTGAGCAGGAGTTTCAGAAAGCCACAGAGGTCTTGTGCGTTGACGGGGGTGCTTCCCTGCATACCTCGCACCGCCAACTCAAACAGTGGGTGCGGGAAGTCAATGCAGCGGAACCACCCATCGAATCGCGCAAGCTTCTGAAGTGGTCCAGAACGCCTATCATCTTTGACATTGAGGACCACCCTGATCGCACAACCGCGGTCGGGTGTCTGCCGATGTTGGTTTCACCAACTATCCGCAACCTCAAGGTCACCAAGATGCTAGTTGACGGCGGGGCCGGCTTAAACCTGATCTCCCCCGCTGTGCTCCGAAAACTCCAGATCCCTGACGGCGAGCTCGAAGAGACCGGCACATACCAAGGAATCAATCCGGGAAGGAGCAAGCCGAAGGGGAAGGTCACGCTGCCGGTAACATTCGGTAGCGAGTTAAACTTCAGGACAGAGAGGGTCACGTTCGACGTTGCCGATATCCCGTTGCCTTACAATGGGATACTTGGCCGTCCAGCACTCGCCAAGTTCATGGCGGCCTCTCACTACGCGTATAACGTGCTGAAGATACCAGGCCCGATAAGCGTCATTTCTGTCCCTGGCGATAAGAAGGACGCTCTTATCTGTGCCGACAAGATCTACCAGGAAGCAGCAGCCACGGCAGACCGCGATCCACTTGCCGCTGAAGCTCCCGGGACCAAGAAGACCAAGTCCGGCAAGAGTTCTGGTGCCTACTCCGGCAAGCGCACCTCTTCGGAGTGCTGCGCTGCCGTCGAGGACGCACCATCGAGCTCCACCGGCAAGAAGACCAGGTCCGGCAAGGGCTCTGGTGCCCACTCCGGCAAGCGCACCTCTTCGGAGTGCTGCGCTGCCGTCGAGGACGCGCCATCGAGCTCCACCGGCAAGAAGACCCAGTCCGGCAAAAGCTCTGATGCCCACTCCGGCAAGCGCGCCTCTTCGGAGTGCTGCGCTACCGTCGAGGACGCACCATCGAGCTCCACTGGCAAGCACAAGAAGACGATGGCAGCCCCGCCAGAGACGAAGAAGGTGTCCGCCAAGGAGGATGGCACTGGTGGTACCTTCACCATTAGTGCCACGCTTGACCCTAAATAGGAAAGCGCGCTCGTTGCTTTCCTGCGGGCGAATGTCGACGTATTTGCATGGCAACCGTCTGACATCCCCGGTGTTCCCAGGAAAGTGATTGAGCACCACCTTGCCATTTGTCCTCGTGCGCGGCCCGTCAAGCAGAAAGTCCGGAAGCAGGCGGTGGAGCGCCAAGAATTCATTGCGGAGGAAATCAAGAAACTGGAAGCAGCAGGCCTTGTCAGAGGAGTGCTCCATCCCACGTGGTTGGCCAATCCTGTAGTCGTGCGCAAGGCAAACGGGAAATGGAGGCTTTGCATCGATTTCACCGATGTTAACAAAGCTTGTCCCAAAGACCCATTTCCTTTGCCGCGCATTGACCAGATTGTTGACTCCACAGCTGGATGTGATTTGCTTTCATTTCTTGATGCATACTCCGGGTATCACCAGATCTTCATGGCAGAGGAGGATGAAGAGAAGACCGCATTTATTACTCCATGTGGCACGTACTGCTTTGTACGGATGCCTTTCGGATTAAAAAATACTGGTTCAACATTTGCAAGAGTAGTCCATATTGCTCTTGAGCTACAAATACATACAAATGTGGAAGCCTACATGGATGATATAGTGGTCAAGAGCAAGGACAGAGCAACCCTGATCCAAGACTTGGATGAGACTAGCAAATCTGCGCAAGATTAGCCTCAAGCTCAACCCAGAGAAGTGTGTGTTTGGAGTTCCCTCCGGCAAGCTTCTCGGGTTCTTCATGTCTCAGCGGGGGATTGAAGCCAATCCCGACAAGATCAAGGCCATTGAGCAGATTGAAGCACCGAAGCGCGTCAAGGATGTACAGAAACTTGCCGGTTGCGTGGCTGCTCTGAGCTGGTTCATCTCTCGGTCTGCTGAGCGCGCCCTGCCATTTTTCAAATCATTGAAAAAGGCAGGTCCAATGAAATGGACTCCAGAAGCGGAGGCTGGCGCTGCAAGACCTGAAGAGATGTTGGAAATATGCCCTAGAGGCAATAATAAAAGCATTATTATTATATTTTCTTGCTCATGATAATTGTCTTTATTCATGCTATAATTGTGTTATCCGGAAATCGTAATACATGTGTGAATAACAGACACCAACATGTCCCTAGTAAGCCTCTAGTTGACTAGCTCGTTGATCAACAGATAGTCATGGTTTCCTGACTATGGACATTGGATGTCATTGATAACGAGATCACATCATTAGGAGAATGATGTGATGGACAAGACCCAATCCTAGACATAGCACAAGATCGTATAGTTCGTTTGCTAGAGTTTTCCAATGTCAAAGTATCTTTTCCTTAGACCATGAGATCGTGTAACTCCCGGATACCGTAGGAGTGCTTTGGGTATGCCAAACGTCACAACGTAACTGGGTGACTATAAAGGTAGACTACGGGTATCTCCGAAAGTGTCTGTTGGGTGACATGGATCAAGACTGGGATTTGTCACTCCGTATGACGAAGAGGTATCACTGGGCCCACTCGGTAATGCATCATCATAATGAGCTCAAGTGACCAAGTGTCTGGTCACGGGATCATGCATTACGGTACGAGTAAAGTGACTTGCCGGTAACGAGATTGAACGAGGTATTGGGATACCGACGATCGAATCTCGGGCAAGTAACATATCGATTGACAAAGGGAATTGCATACGGGGTTGCTTGAATCCTCGACATCGTGGTTCATCCGATGAGATCATCGTGGAGCATGTGGGAGCCAACATGGGTATCCAGATCCCGCTGTTGGTTATTGACCGGAGAGTCGTCTCGGTCATGTCTGCTGTCTCCCGAACCCGTAGGGTCTACACACTTAAGGTTCGGTGACGCTAGGGTTGTGAAGATATGTATATGCAGAAACCCGAATGTTGTTCGGAGTCCCGGATGAGATCCCGGACGTCACGAGGAGTTCCGGAATGGTCCGGAGGTAAAGAATTATATATAGGAAGTGCTGTTTCGGGCGTCGGGACAAGTTTCGGGGTTATCGGTATTGTACCGGGACCACCGGAGGGGTCCCGTGGGCCCACCGGGTGGGGCCACCTGTCCCGGGGGGCCACATGGGCTGAAATAGGAGGGAACCCAGCCCATAGTGGGCTGGGGCGCCACCCCCTATAGGCCCATGCACCTAGGGTTCCACCATGGAAGAGTCCATGTGGTGGAAGGGACCCCTAGGTGCCTTGGGGGGGAGGGAAACCTCCCCTTGGCCGCCGCCCCCCCCTAGTAGATCTCATCTACTAGGGCCGGCGCCCCCCCCATGGCACCCCTATATATAGTGGGGGGGAGAGGAGGGATTTCACACCAGCCCCTGGCGCCTCCATCTCCCCCCGTTACGTCTCTCCCTCGTAGTCTTGGCGAAGCCCTGCTTCCGTGACGCCCTGCATCCACCACCACGCCGTCGTGCTGCTGGATCTTCATCAACCTCTCCTCCCCCCTTGCTGGATCAAGAAGGAGGAGACGTCTCCCGTCCCGTACGTGTGTTGAACGCGGAGGTGCCGTCCGTTCGGCGCTGGTCATCGGTGATTTGGATCACGTTGAGTACGACTACATCATCACCGTTCTTTTGAACGCTTTCGTGCGCCATCTACAAAGGTATGTAGATGCATTAGATGACTCGTTGCTAGATGAACTCCTAGATGATCTTGGTGAAACGAGTAGGAATTTTTTTGTTTTCTGCAACGTTCCCCAACAGTGGCATCATGAGCTAGGTCTATGCGTAGTTCTTCTTGCGCGAGTAGAACACAATTAGTTGTGGGCGTGGATTTGTCAACTTTCTTGCCGTTACTAGTCTTTTCTTGCTTCAGCGGTATTGTGGGATGAAGCGGCCCGGACCAACCTTACACGTACGCTTACGTGAGACCGGTTCCACCGACAAACATGCACTAGTTGCATAAGGTGGCTGGCGGGTGTCTGTCTCTCCCACTTTAGTTGGAGCGGATTCGATGAACAGGGTCCTTATGAAGGGTAAATAGAAGTTGACAAATCACGTTGTGGCTTTAACGTAGGTAAGAAGACGTTCTTGCTAGAACCCTAATTCAGCCACGTAAAACTTGCAACAACAATTAGAGGACGTCTAACTTGTTTTTGCAGCAAGTGGTTTGTGATATGATATGGCCAAAGTTGTGATGAATGATGAATGATCTATATGTGATGTATGAGATGTTCATGCTATTGTAATAGGAATCACGACTTGCATGTCGATAAGTATGACAACCGGCAGGAGCCATAGGAGTTGTCTTTATTCTTTTATATGACCTGCGTGTCATCGAGGAACGCCATGTAAATTACTTTACTTTATTGCTAAACGCGTTAGCCATAGTAGTAGACGTAATAGTTGGCGAGCAACTTCATGGAGACACGATGATGGAGATCATGATGATGGAGATCATGGTGTCGAGCCGGTGACAAGATGATCATGGAGCCCCAGATGGAGATCAAAGGAGCTATGTGATATTGGCCATATCATGTCACGTTCATTATTTGATTACATGTGATGTTTATCATTTTTTGCATCTTGTTTACTTAGAACGACGGTAGTAAATAAGATGATCCCTCATACTAATTTCAAGAAGTGTTCCCCCTAACTGTGCACCGTTGCGACAGTTCGCTGTTTCAAAACATCACGTGATGAGGTGTTTTATTCAGACGTTCACATACAACGGGTGTAAGACAGATTTACACATGCAAACACTTAGGTTGACTTGACGAGCCTAGCATGTACAGACATGGCCTCGGAACACAGAAGACCGAAAGGTCGAGCATGAGTCGTATAGAAGATACGATCAACATGAAGATGTTCACCGATGTTAACTAGTCCGTCTCACGTGATGATCGGACACGGTCTAGTTAACTCGGATCATGTAATACTTAGATGACTAGAGGGATGTCTAATCTAAGTGGGATTTCATTAATAATTTGATTAGATGAACTTAATTATCATGAACTTAGTCTAAAATCTTTGCAATATGTCTTGTAGATCAAATGGCCAACGTAGTCCTCAACTTCAACGCGTTCCTAGAGAAAACCAAGCTGAAAGACGATGGCAGCAACTATACGGACTGGGTCCGGAACCTGAGGATCATCCTCATAGCTGCCAAGAAAGATTATGTCCTACAAACACCGCTAGGTGATCCACTCGTCCCACAGAACCAAGACGTTATGAATGCTTGGCAGACACGTGTTGACGACTACTCCCTCGTTCAGTGCGGCATGCTTTACAGCTTAGAGCCGGGGCTCCAAAAACGTTTTGAGAGACATGGAGCATACGAGATGTTCGAAGAGCTGAAAATGGTTTTTCAAGCTCATGCCCGGATCGAGAGATATGAAGTCTCCGATAAGTTCTTCAGCTGTAAGATGGAGGAAAATAGTTCTGTCAGTGAGCACATACTCACTATGTCTGGGTTGCATAACCGCTTGTCTCAGCTGGGAGTTAATCTCCCGGATGATGCGGTCATTGACAGAATCCTCCAGTCGCTTCCACCAAGCTACAAGAGCTTCGTGATGAACTTCAACATGCAGGGGATGCAAAAGACCATTCCTGAGTTGTTCTCAATGCTGAAATCAGCGGAGGTAGAAGTCAAGAAGGAACATCAAGTGTTAATGGTCAATAAAACCACTAAGTTCAAGAAAGGCAAGGGTAAAAAGAACTTCAAGAAGGACGGCAAGGAGGTTGCCGCGCCCGGCAAGCAAGCTGCCGGGAAGAAGCCAAAGAATGGACCCAAGCCCGAGACTGAGTGCTTTTATTGCAAGGGAAGCGGTCACTGGAAGCGGAACTGCCCTAAGTACTTAGCGGATAAGAAGGCCGGCAAAACAAAAGGTATATGTGATATACATGTAATTGATGTGTACCTTACTAGTGCCCGTAGTAGTCTCCTGGGTATTTGATACCGGTGCGGTTGCTCACATTTGTAAATGAAAGCAGGAGCTGCGGAATAAGCGGAGACTGGCAAAGGACGAGGTGACGATGCGCGTCGGGAATGGTTCCAAGGTCAATGTGATCGCCGTCGGCACGCTCTCTGCATCTCCCTTCGGGATTAGTTTTAAACCTTAATTAATTGTTATTTAGTGCCAGCTTTGAGCATGAACATTGTATCGGGATCTCGTTTAATTCGAGATGGCTACTCTTTTAAATCTGAGAATAATGGTTGTTCCATTTTTATGAGAGATATGTTTTATGGTCATGCTCCTATGGTGAATGGTTTATTCTTTATGAATCTCGAACGTGATGCTACACATGTTCATAATGTGAGTACCAAAAGAAGTAAGGTTGATAATGATAGTCCCACATACTTGTGGCACTGCCGCCTTGGTCACATAGGTGTCAAACGCATGAAGAAGCTCCATGCTGATGGACTTTTAGAGTCTCTTGATTATGAATAATTTGACACGTGCGAACCATGCCTTATGGGTAAAATGACCAAGACTCCGTTCTTAGGAACAATGGAGCGAGCAACCGACTTATTGGAAATCATACATACTGATGTGTGCGGTCCAATGAGTGTTGAGGCTCGCGGTGGCTATCGTTATTTTCTCACCCTCACTGATGATTTAAGTAGGTATGGGTATATCTACTTAATGAAACACAAGTGTGAAACCTTTGAAAAGTTCAAGGAATTTCAGAGTGAGGTTGAAAATCAACGTGACAGGAAAATCAAGTTTCTACGATCAGATCGTGGAGGAGAATACTTGAGTCACGAATTTGGCACGCACTTAAGAGAATGTGGAATAGTTTCACAACTCACGCCGCCTGGAACACCTCAGCGTAACGGTGTGTCCGAACGTCGTAATCGCACTCTATTAGATATGGTGCGATCTATGATGTCTCTTACCGATTTACCACTGTCTTTTTGGGGCTATGCTTTAGAGACTGCCGCATTCACTTTAAATAGGGCTCCGTCGAAATCCGTTGAGACGACACCGTATGAATTATGGTTTGGGAAGAAACCTAAGCTGTCGTTTCTAAAAGTTTGGGGATGCGATGCTTATGTCAAGAAACTTCAACCTGAAAAGCTCGAACCCAAGTCGGAAAAATGCGTCTTCATAGGATACCCTAAAGAAACTATTGGGTATACCTTCTACCTCAGATCCGAAGGCAAGATCTTTGTTGCCAAGAATGGGTCCTTTCTAGAGAAAGAGTTTCTCTCGAAAGAAGTAAGTGGGAGGAAAGTAGAGCTTGATGAAGTATTACCTCTTGAACCAGCAAATGGCGCAACTCAAGAAAATGTTCCTGAGGTGCCAGCACCGACTAGAGAGGAAGGTAATGATAATGATCAAGATACTTCTGATCAAGCTCCTAGTGAAATTCGAAGGTCCACAAGGACACGTTCCGCACCAGAGTGGTACGGCAACCCTGTCTTGGAAATCATGTTGTTAGACAACGGTGAACCTTCGAACTATGAAGAAGCGATGGCGGGCCCGGATTCCGACAAATGGCTAGAAGCCATGAAATCCGAGATAGGATCCATGTATGAAAACGAAGTATGGACTTTGACTGACTTGCCCGTTGAACGGCGAGCCATAGAAAATAAATGGATCTTTAAGAAGAAGACAGACGCGGATGGTAATGTAACCGTCTATAAAGCTCGACTTGTCGCTAAAGGTTATCGACAAGTTCAAGGGGTTTACTACGATGAGACTTTCTCACCGGTAGAGAAGCTGAAGTCCGTCCGAATCATGTTAGCGATTGCCGCATTCTATGTTTATGAGATATGGCAAATGGACGTCAAAACGGCATTCCTTAATGGTTTCCTTAAGGAAGAATTGTATATGATGCAGCCGGAAGGTTTTGTCGATCCTAAGAATGCTGACAAGGTGTGCAAGCTCCAACGCTCGATTTATGGGCTGGTGCAAGCATCTCGGAGTTGGAACATTCGCTTTGATGAGATGATCAAAGCGTTTGGGTTCACGCAGACTTATGGAGAAGCCTGTGTTTACAAGAAAGTGAGTGGGAGCTCTGTAGCATTTCTCATATTATATGTAGATGACATACTTTTGATGGGAAATGATATAGAACTCTTGGACAGCATCAAGGCCTACTTGAATAAAAGTTTTTCAATGAAGGACCTTGGAGAAGCTGCTTATATATTAGGCATCAAAATCTATAGAGATAGATCGAGACGCCTCATAGGTCTTTCACAAAGCACATACCTTGATAAGATATTGAAGAAGTTCAATATGGATCAGTCTAAGAAGGGGTTCTTGCCTGTGTTGCAAGGTATGAAATTGAGCTCAGCTCAATGTCCGACCACGGCAGAAGATATAGAAGAGATGAGTGTCATCCCCTATGCCTCAGCCACAGGTTCTATTATGTATGCCATGCTGTGTACCAGACCTGATGTAAACCTTGCCGTAAGTTTGGTAGGAAGGTACCAAAGTAATCCCGGCAAGGAACACTGGACAGCGGTCAAGAATATCCTGAAGTACCTGAAAAGGACTAAGGAAATGTTTCTCGTTTATGGAGGTGACGAAGAGCTCGTCGTAAAGGGTTACGTCGACGCTAGCTTCGACACAGATCTGGATGACTCTAAGTCGCAAACCGGATACGTGTATATTTTGAATGGTGGGGCAGTAAGCTGGTGCAGTTGCAAGCAAAGCGTCGTGGCGGGATCTACATGTGAAGCGGAGTACATGGCAGCCTCGGAGGCAGCACATGAAGCAATATGGGTGAAGGAGTTCATCACCGACCTAGGAGTCATACCCAATGCGTCGGGGCCGATCAAGCTCTTCAGTGACAACACAGGAGCTATTGCTCTTGCCAAGGAGCCCAGGTTTCACAAGAAGACAAGGCACATCAAGCGTCGCTTCAACTCCATTCGTGAAAATGTTCAAGATGGAGACATAGAGATTTGTAAAGTACATACGGACCTGAATGTAGCAGATCCGTTGACTAAACCTCTCCCTAGAGCAAAACATGATCAACACCAGAATTCCATGGGTGTTCGATTCATCACAATGTAACTGGATTATTGACTCTAGTGCAAGTGGGAGACTGTTGGAAATATGCCCTAGAGGCAATAATAAAAGCATTATTATTATATTTTCTTGCTCATGATAATTGTCTTTATTCATGCTATAATTGTGTTATCCGGAAATCGTAATACATGTGTGAATAACAGACACCAACATGTCCCTAGTAAGCCTCTAGTTGACTAGCTCGTTGATCAACAGATAGTCATGGTTTCCTGACTATGGACATTGGATGTCATTGATAACGAGATCACATCATTAGGAGAATGATGTGATGGACAAGACCCAATCCTAGACATAGCACAAGATCGTATAGTTCGTTTGCTAGAGTTTTCCAATGTCAAAGTATCTTTTCCTTAGACCATGAGATCGTGTAACTCCCGGATACCGTAGGAGTGCTTTGGGTATGCCAAACGTCACAACGTAACTGGGTGACTATAAAGGTAGACTACGGGTATCTCCGAAAGTGTCTGTTGGGTGACATGGATCAAGACTGGGATTTGTCACTCCGTATGACGAAGAGGTATCACTGGGCCCACTCGGTAATGCATCATCATAATGAGCTCAAAGTGACCAAGTGTCTGGTCACGGGATCATGCATTACGGCACGAGTAAAGTGACTTGCCGGTAACGAGATTGAACGAGGTATTGGGATACCGACGATCGAATCTCGGGCAAGTAACATATCGATTGACAAAGGGAATTGCATACGGGGTTGATTGAATCCTCGACATCGTGGTTCATCCGATGAGATCATCATGGAGCATGTGGGAGCCAACATGGGTATCCAGATCCCGCTGTTGGTTATTGACTAGAGAGTCGTCTCGGTCATGTCTGCTTGTCTCCCGAACCCGTAGGGTCTACACACTTAAGGTTCGGTGACGCTAGGGTTGTGAAGATATGTATATGCAGAAACCCGAATGTTGTTCGGAGTCCCGGATGAGATCCCGGACGTCACGAGGAGTTCCGGAATGGTCCGGAGGTAAAGAATTATATATAGGAAGTGCTGTTTCGGGCGTCGGGACAAGTTTCGGGGTTATCGGTATTGTACCGGGACCACCGGAGGGGTCCCGTGGGCCCACCGGGTGGGGCCACCTGTCCCGGGGGGCCACATGGGCTGAAATAGGAGGGAACCCAGCCCATAGTGGGCTGGGGCGCCACCCCCTATAGGCCCATGCGCCTAGGGTTCCACCATGGAAGAGTCCATGTGGTGGAAGGCACCCCTAGGTGCCTTGGGGGGGAGGGAAACCTCCCCTTGGCCGCCGCCCCCCCTAGTAGATCTCATCTACTAGGGCCGGCGCCCCCCCCCATGGCACCCCTATATATAGTGGGGGGGGGAGAGGAGGGATTTCACACCAGCCCCTGGCGCCTCCATCTCCCCCTGTTACGTCTCTCCCTCGTAGTCTTCGCGAAGCCCTGCTTCCGTGACGCCCTGCATCCACCACCACGCCGTCGTGCTGCTGGATCTTCATCAACCTCTCCTCCCCCCTTGCTGGATCAAGAAGGAGGAGACATCTCCCGTCCCGTACGTGTGTTGAACGCGGAGGTGCCGTCCGTTCGGCGCTGGTCATCGGTGATTTGGATCACGTCGAGTACGACTACATCATCACCGTTCTTTTGAACGCTTCCGTGCGCCATCTACAAAGGTATGTAGATGCATTAGATGACTCGTTGCTAGATGAACTCCTAGATGATCTTGGTGAAACGAGTAGGAAATTTTTTTTGTTTTCTGCAACGTTCCCCAACAAGAGATACCTGTCCTCCCCTCCAATACTTGTCGCACCTAAACCGCAAGAGAAGTTGCTGCTGTACATAGAGGCAACCAATCAAGTGGTTAGTGCTGCGTTAGTGGCAGAGAGGGAGGCGGATGGTGAGCCAGCAACCGCGGCAAGCGCATCCAGCGACAAGCAGGGGGCTTCCCCGACAAGCTCTGGTCCCGACAAAGATGAACCCGTGCTGATACACGAGGAGATACGGAAGAAAATGGTGCAGCGCCCAGTTTACTTTGTCAGTTGCCTCTTGCAGGGGGCTAGGTCAAGGTACTCTGGTGTGCAGAAACTGCTTTTCGGCCTTCTCATGGCCTCGAGAAAGCTGCGCCATTACTTCCAAGCACATGAGATCATAGTGGTCACTCGCTTTCCGCTGAAGAGGATACTGCAGAATCCAGAAGCGACAGGCAGGATTGCTGAGTGGGCACTGGAACTGTCAAGCTTTGGTCTCAAGTTTGAAAGCACTTCAACTATCCAGAGTAGAGCATTGGCAGAATTCATAGCGGAATGGACGCCAACTCCGGATGAAGAAATTCCGGAGACGAGCATCCCCGACAAAGAAGCTAGCAAAGAGTGGCTGATGTACTTTGATGGTGCCTTTTCGCTGTAAGGCACCGGCGCTGGTGTGCTGCTTGTCGCACCCACCGGTGAGCACCTCAAGTACTTAGTCCAGATGCACTTTCCCAAGGAGCAAGCGACAAATAATACTGCAGAGTATGAAGGCTTGCTTGCCGGTCTCCGGATCGCGGCAGACCTTGGGATCAAAAAGCTCATTGTCAGGGGTGACTCACAGCTTGTCGTCCGCCAAGTAAACAAGAATTATCAGAGTCCGTTGATGGAAGCTTACGTCGACGAAGTGAGAAAGCTAGAAGAGCGCTTTGACGGCCTACAAATGGAGCACGTTCCGAGATCTCAGAACGCCATTGCAGATGGCCTGTCGAAGTGCGCCGCACTTAAGTTACATGTGGAACCAGGGACCTTTGTGCTCAAGCTGACTCAACCGTCCGTGACACCATCAACTGGACAAAGCAAGAAGAGGAAGTTGATTCCTGGTGACTACCTGCCGGCAGAGCTTCCCGAAGCCGCCGCCAAGAAGGTCCCCAAGATCAACACCGAAGGCGCTGAGGAGCAGTCTGCTCCGGCAAGCCCTAGGGCCTGTTCCGTTGAAGCAGAAGCTCCCGGCAAGCTTGTCGTGGAATGTCAAGCTCCGGCAGAGACACAACTTCTCGCCGTAGAAGCGGATATTCCCGCAGCAATCTCCAAGATCAACGCCAAGAGCGCCGAGGAGCCAGATGCTCCGGCAAGCCCTAGGGTTTGTTCCGTTGAAGCTGAAGCTCCCGGCAAGCTTGTCGCGGAACGTCAAGCTCCGGCAGAGACACAACTTCTCGCCATAGAAGCAGATGTTCCCGCGGTAGCAGAGTTGCCCTTAGTCCTTGTTGTCGAGCCACAGGCTCCAACATGGGCGCAGCAGATTGTCCGTTTCCTTCAGACAGGAGAACTTCCCGAAGAGCAAGAAGAAGCCGAAAGAGTAGCCCGGCAGTCAAGTATGTACCAGTTTGTCGACAAGACACTATACAGAAGAAGACTCAACGGTGTGAAATTGAGGTGCATTCCCCGGGAAGACGGACAGAAGCTGTTGGCAGAGATACACGGAGGCATATGTGGCCACCACATTGGCGCAAGAGCACTTGTCGGCAAAGCATTCCGGCAAGGATTCTTCTGGCCAACAGCCCTCCAGGATGCAACTGCACAAGTAACCAAGTGTGAAGCGTGCCAGTTCCATTCCAAGAAAATACTCCAGCCAGCTCAAGCTCTCCAGACGATCCCTTTATCCTGGCCATTTTCGGTCTGGGGGCTCGACATCCTCGGCCCCTTCCCCCGAGCTGTCGGGGGCTTTGAGTACTTGTACGTCGCAATCGACAAGTCCACAAAGTGGCCGGAGGTGGAACCAGTGAGGAAGGTGACTGCACAGTCAGCCGTCAAGTTCTTCAGGGCGATTGTCTGCCGCTTCGGGATCCCTAACCGGATAATCACCGACAACGGCACACAATTTACGAGCCACGCCTTCATGCAGTACATCCAAGATCTCGGCACCAAGGTCTGCTTCGCTTCTGTTGCTCACCCAAGAAGCAACGGTCAAGCGGAAAGGGCAAACGCCGAGGTGCTGCGCGGGCTCAAGACCAGAACTTTCAACAGGCTGCACAAGTGCGGAAGAAACTGGATCGAGGAGCTACCGGTGGTTCTTTGGTCGATCAGAACGACGCCAAATCGAGCCACTGGGCAGACACCCTTTGCTCTAGTCTATGGAGCAGAGGCAGTTACCCCCACGGAACTCGTATACGGGTCACCTCGAGTGCTCGCTTACGATGAGCTTGAGCAAGAGCGGCTGCGGCAAGATGACGCGCTACTCCTTGAGGAAGATTGTCTCCAGGCTGCTGTGCGAGCTGCTTGCTACCAGCAAGCTCTGCGCCGCTACCATAGCCGCAGAGTCAATGCCAGGAGTCTCGAGGAAGGCGACCTTGTTCTTCGGCGTGTTCAGTCGGCCAAGAATTCCAACAAGTTGACGCCGAAGTGGGAAGGCCCTTATCGGGTGAAACGAGTCACAAGGCCTGGCGCTGTCCGCCTTGAGACCGAAGATGGCATTCCAGTGAGCAACTCCTGGAACATCGAGCATCTTCATAAGTTTTACCCGTAAGGCGCGGTTGTCGGACCCCATCCGGCAACCACCTTTCTGTACGAGTCTTGCCGCTGTTGCATGTAATCCTCTGTACAGAGCCAGGCGCAGACCCTGAGCACCAGAAAATGAACCGCTGCATACCCCAGGGGTTTTAGCATGCATTCTAGGTTGAGTCTCGTCCTAGGTTAGGGTCAATAGTCCCTAACAGTGGCTAACCCCTAGCTTAGAGGTCGGGTATCCGTCCCTTTGCTTTTCCTTCGTTCGCAGGGCTCGCACGTCCTGGCCAGACCACCTGGAGACGAAAAGGAGAAGAAGGGCGCGCCGGCACCTGGGCCCCGGCGAGAACGCCGGGGGCTGCGAATGCCAAGATGTCGCCCCCGGCAAGCCAGAGTTGCCGGGGGCTGCTTATCAGATAAGTCTTCCATCCCTCTTCATGCATCCTCTTATGGACTGGGGAATATGAAACCGCGTTTCTTCCCGGAAACTGCCATGCTCCCCCAACTCTAGGCCCTGGAGCGCGTTCCCGGGGCCAAGTTTGGTCATAGCCGCGACAGCAAAGGGATGAAACGAGGAGGCCGCACCCACCTCGTTCCCGCCTCCGTCAAAGGCGTGAGGAAGGTCGAGCGCCGTGGGAAGGCGGCAGGGCCTGTTGCCGGGAGACGGAATGTTTGTCCGAGGGACACCAAGGATTTGCTCCTTGGCGTGGGTTCGACCCGCGAGGCAAATAACCCGGCAAACATCCCCTTTTCATTAAAAAACATCCCATACAGGTACAGCCCGTAGAGGATGAAAAACATGAAGAGAGGATTACAAGTTCTAGATACAACTAAGGCCCGAAGGCTTATAATTAAAAAGATAAGGTGCCCGTAATCCCTTTCCTGTCCCTCTCTTCAGGAGGTAGGTCAAGGAGGCGAAAAGGGGAAAGGGGCGCCAAGGCGAGCTACAGGTGCCAGAAGACACCAAGCGAACATCGCGGGGGCCGGACGGTGATGGCAACGCCGGGAGAAGGGTACGAAGGAGGGGCGGCAGGACGTCAGCGCGCTGTCGAGGGCACCACGCCCTCGTACTCCGACCTGACGGCCTTGTCGCCAGCCCTCTTCCCCTTCCGCGGCCTCCCTACGCTAGCCGCCCAAGGAGACGCCCCCGGGGAGTTCAAGAAGCCAGCGGCGCGGGTGATGGGGTCGCTGGTGCCGCGCGAGACGGCGCCCGACACCTAGTCGGAGCCGCCGTCCTGCCACCCGCCACCCTCACCATCACTGCCGCTCTCCTCCTCGTCACTCTCGCTCAAGGAGGAGCCTTCGCTGTCGGAGGAGCTGTCCACGCAGCACTTCGCCCGGGTGCCGAAGCACCCGAAGGCCTTGATGGAGAGGAGATCGCCCTCCACCAGCTTAAAATGGAGGGTGAACCCCTCCATCAGGCTGTGGATACGGGCGAACGTCTTCCACCCTCGCTCGAGATACATCACACTAGGGGCTGGGAACACCGCGCGGACTCGCGTGCCGCTGATCCCATAGCCCCTCATGTGTAATCTCAGAGTTTCGGGCGGGTCCGACTCCATCGTGCTCGCGAACGGAGCTGGAAGCCGGAGGCGACGACGAGGCGCCCGGTGCAGCTTGACGAAGAAATCGCAAGGGTTGTCCCCTATATGGACCGCCGCGGGGGGAGGAGCCGCCGGCAGGGGCGAAGCGGGCGCGTCGCCCCATCCGCCTCTTCCCCGAGCGCCTCGACCTCGTCCTCGACCTCGTCCACGACCTCGCCCCCTCCCTCTTCCCCTTATGGCTGGCCCTGCCACCACGAGTGAGGAAGAGGGGAGGGTGCGCTGTCTGGCGGCGACCCTCACCGCCCCCGATGAAGGCCCAGGATTCCCTTTCTCCATGGCGAATGAGAGAAAGGGGGGCAGAAACTGAAGAAAGAAGGAGACGAGAGGGTGCCGGCTTCGGTGCTCCCTTCCCGCTCCTTATAAAGGAGCGAAGTGGGAGCCCAGCCGCCCCGCTCGGCGAATCAAGGTACGGGAAGAGCAGGGAGGCGGGCCGACCCGCCACCTCTGCTCGCAACGGCCCAGGTTCCCGCTCCCACCGTCCGCGATCCCAAGTGCATGGGAGCCGCGTGGCGGGGATGCAGAACTGAGGCAACGGATGGGGCGACCTCGCCCTACCCCGTAATCTCGGGGAGTGGGCGCTTCGAGAACCGCGCACCGGCCCCGTCCAGTAAATGCGCCGCGCCCCCACGCCTACCTCCGTTTGAAGAAGAGGGCGTGGGCCGTTCCCCTTCATCATGGCTTGACGCATGCCCGCGGGGCTTAGCCGCGCGCGTGCGCCGCCCACGTCACCCACGACGCCGCGTTTGACGCATGCCATTCCAGGCGTGCGTGATAGAAGTGGAGAGATATATGGCGTGACCCAGGCCGCGCGTGCCCGTGCACTGTTTTGGGCCTGACCCAACAGCGCTCGGCACCGTGTCTGGCCCAGGCCCGGGGGCTCCTGTCGGTGTACTAAAGTAGGGGTACCCTTAGTACCCCGAACTTGTGCACAGGCAGTCGCAGCGTCCCGCGGCAAGGCCTACCAGGTCACCGCCAAGATTCCCCGTGGTCCCTTTGAAGACCATTCAAGAACAAAGTACTCAAGACAAGACCCCGGCAAGAGGAGCTTGCCGGGAAGAAGGCAAGACCCCGGCAAGAGGAGCTTGCCGGGAAGGCCATCAGAAGCGTCCCAAGGCCCCGGCAAGAGGCGCTTGCCGGGAAGGCCGTCCAAGGCATTCCAAGGAACTTGCCGCGGTGTGCTACGTGCCCTGACAAGGCCCGGTGAGCGACAAGCTCCCGGAAGCGACAAGACGACGGCTGCGGCAAGGCGCTTGCCGCGGCAAGCCCCCACACCACGCCCGCGCTCCAGCACCTCCACCCACGTGTCGCTCCGGGGCCCCTCCCAAGCGCACGTGGCAGGAGGCTGTGTAGGTAGGGGCGTGCGGTGGCACGCAGGCGCTGACAAGACAACCATCATGGCAAGACGGTGGCGTCCCTAGCGGTCCCTTTCGATGCTGTCTAGGCGACACAGACGGGCATTTAATGCCCTTGTCCCCTGCCGTCAGGGTTAGGTATGATAACCCTGTAGCCGCTAGCTGTGCCTACTACAGCACCTAGCTGTGCCTACCCTCGGCACCCTTTCCACTTTTGCCCTCTGTTGCCCTATGTCGGTAACCCCTTGAGCATATAAAAGGAGGCCCGGGGCAACGGAGAAAGGGGTTCAGCAATTCCACACACTCACGCTCGGTCTCGCTCCCGAGCTAGAAATCAATACCAAACCACAAAGCAGGAGTAGGGTTTTACGCATCCGTGCGGCCCGAACCTGGGTAAATCGCTCGCGTGCTTCGCCTCGATTTACTCCTCGCACGACCAACCGCTCGCGTGCTTCGCCTCGATCTGCTCTTTGCGCAACCTTCGCCCCCCGCCGAACCAAAAGGGACCCGGTCCGCCGGTCCCATAGGTGCCCGTGGATCAGAAACCCCGGCAAATATTTTGAGCGGTATACTTTCATTATCAACATAACAACCGAGAGATCTCAATATCTTCCATGCTACACACATTATAGGCGGTTCCCAAGCAGAATGGTAAAGTTTATACTCCCCCACCACTAACAAGCATCAATCCATGGCTTGCCCGAAACAATAGGTGCCTCCAACTAACAACAATCCTGGGGGAGTTTTGTTTGCAATTATTTTGATTTGATTTGAGCATGGGACTAGGCATCCCGGTGACCAGCCATTTTCTCGTGAGTGAGGAGCGGAGTCCACTCCTCTTGAGAATAACCCTCCTAGCATGGAAGATACATACAGCCCTAGTTGATACATGAGCTATTCGAGCATACAAAACAGAATGTTTATTTGAAGGTTTAGAGTTTGGCACATACAAATTTACTTGGAACGGTAGGTAGATACTGTATATAGGAAGGTATGGTGGACCCATATGGAATAACTTTGGGGTTTATGGAGTTGGATGCACAAGCAGTATTCCCGCTTAGTACAAGTGAAGGCTAGAAAGAGACTGGGAAGCGACCAGCTAGAGAGCGACAACAGTCATGAACATGCATTAAAATTAATCAACACCGAATGCAAGCATGAGTAGGATATAATTCACCATGAACATAAATATCGTAGAGGCTATGTTGATTTTGTTTCAACTACATGCGTGAACATGTGCCAAGTCAAGCCACTCGAATCGTTCAAAGGAGGATACCACCCTATCATACCACATCACAACCATTTTAATAGCATGTTGGCACGCAAGGTAAACCATTATAAACTCCTAGCAAATATGTTTCATTCATAATAGGCTGAATCAGGAATGATGAACTAATCATATTTACAAAAACAAGAGAGGTCGAGTTCATACCAGCTTTTCTCATCTCAATCAGTTCATCATATATCGTCATTATTGCCTTTCACTTGCACGACCGAATAGTGTGGATAATCATAATAGTGCATGTGCATTTGACTAAGATGGAATCTGCAAGCATTCAACTCAGGAGAGAAGACAAAGTAATATGGGCTCTTTGTTAGATCAACAATAATGCATATGAGAGCCACTTAACATTTTCATTATGGTCTTCTCCTCTCGAGCCCCAAAGAAAATAAATGAACAAAACTATTTACACGGGAAAGCTCCCAACAAGCAAAAGAAGAACGAGAAATCTTTTTGGGTTTTCTTTTTAATTACTACTACTACATGCATGAAAAGTAAACTAGCTAAAAGCTACAACTAATTTTCTTTAGTTTTTCTTAAGGTTTTTCAAACGCACAAGAAGAAAGCTTAAAAAGAAAATAAACTAGCATGGATGATACAATGAAAAAGTAAGAGCACCGACAACTGGCATGAGTGTGTGAACATGAATGTAATGTTGGTGAGAGATACGTACTCTCCCAAGCTTAGGCTTTTGGCCTAAGTTGGTCTATGGCCATGGATCAAAGCTTCTATCTCCAGTGTACTGAGGAGGATCCTCACGCTGCCACTGGTTGGCGATCTCTTCCGGATTCCACTGATAAATAGACTGACGATGAGGATCAAGTGGTGGCTCCGGCTCGGGCTCTGGAGCTGACGTCAGGTTCCGGTAGGCATGAATGGACTCCAGAAGAACAAGGTACATGCCTGAAAATATATTGAACAAAGAGGGCGCAGGCAAGGTAATAAACTCACAATAATTTTTGTTAAATATCAATTCATATTTGAGTATGTTCTTCTTATCTTTAACAATAAACTCATGTGCTACCATACTCTTATAATCTAGAACTATAGGAGGCAGCAAATTTTCCTCTTTCATATAATGTCTGATAGGTATGTTAAAGTGTGCAGCAAGGCGCGAGGCAAAAATGCCTTTGAGGATGGAGCCCTTAGTACGGTTCAGATTTAACCATTTAGCAACAATAGCGCCTAAACTTAAAGTAGTATCATGAAACAAGGCATGGTGCAAAATAACAATATCAGGAGCACTAAGGTTTCCACATTTCCCGTGACCAATTAAGCATCTACTAGCAAATATTGCAAAGTAACATAGAACAGGAAAATGTATGCTAGTGATTGTTGCATTAGAAACTTTCCTCGTTTCCCCTACAGCAATTGTATCAATAAATCCCTCCACATCATTACGATGTGGTTCCTCTATGATGCCCTCGAAGGGTATGAAACAGACCGAGCAAAAATCATAAAGTGACATCTCCTTATGCTCATCATATAAATAAAATTCCCCCGAAGGCGGTGATCTCCTAGCATGGAAATGAAAATTTTGCACAAAAATATTGGTGAGTAAGAGATACTGTTCACGCTGGTCGTGGAGGAAGGCGGTGAGGCCTGCATTATTAGCCAAATAATAAAAATCTTCATGAATTCCGGCTTCTCTCAAGAACTCATCACAAGGCCATTCACATGGCCGAACCTCCGCAGTACGAGGGAGATTATACTTGGGCTTCTTGTTCTCTTCACTTTGCTTATCCTTCGAGCTTCGGCTCGATGAGCCCCTAAAAAATCTCCTCATCTTTTTCTGAAAATTTCTGAAATTATTAGTAACTCAAAATAAAAGTGAACCAAACTCGACAAGATTGATAGCAACTAATCCTACAAGTGCCTAGAGGCTATATCATGCATTAAAACTACTTTTGACCACATAAATTTGACATGCAAGCTCAAGAACAGGGTCACCTAAGCAGCAAAAATTTGCAATGCATAAAGCACTAAAACAAAAACTAATTGGACCATTTTCGGGGTATTTTTTATTGCATGGATAATTCAGAAAACAGACAGAAAATACTATTTTTTGCTTTATTTAATATAAATAATAGAAAGTAAAAAGAGGGTACAGAAAGTTGTGCTTTCTAACTTCATCCATCTCATGCTCATCAAAAGGAATCCACTAACAAGGTTGATCAAGTCTTGTTAACAAACTCATTCCGAATCGCATGAAACCGGAGAAATTTCAAATAACACTAGGTTACCTCAACAGGGATATGCATGTCCCCAACAATAAGAATATCATATTTCTTCTTAACACTAGGAAGAGCAAATTCAAAACATCCAACAATAATCGTTGGAATTTTTCCAATAGAATTGATACTATGGACTTGAGGTTGTTTCCTCGGAAAGTGTACCGTATGCTCATTACCATTAACATGAAAAGTGACATTGCCCTTGTTGCAATCAATAACAGCTCCTGCAGTATTCAAAAAGGGTCGACCAAGGATAATCGACATACTATCGCCCTCGAGAATATCAAGAATTACGAAGTCCGTTAAAATAGTAACGTTTGCAACCACAATAGGCAGATCCTCACAAATACCAACAGGTATAGCAGTTGATTTATCAGCCATTTGCAAAGATATTTCGGTGGGTGTCAACTTATTCAAATCAAGTCTACGATATCAAGAGAGAGGCATAACACTAACACCGGCTCCAAGATCACATAAAGTAGTTTTAACATAGTTTCTTTTAATGGAGCATGGTATAGTTGGTATTCCTGGATCTCCAAGTTTCTTTGGTATTCCACCCTTAAAAGTGTAATTAGCAAGCATGGTGGAAATTTCAGCTTCCGGTATCTTTCTTTTATTTGTAACAATATCCTGCATGTATTTAGCATAAGGGTTCATTTTAAGCATATCAGTCAAACGCATACGCAAAAAGATAGGTCTAATCATTTCAGTAAAGCGCACAAAATCCTCACCATCCTTTTTCTTGGTTGGTTTAGGAGGAAAAGGCATGGGTTTCTGAACCCATGGTTCTATTTCTTTACCGTGTTTCCTAGCAACAAAGTCTCTCTTATCATAACATTGATTCTTTGATTGTGGGTTATCAAGATCGACAACAGGTTCAATTTCTACATCATTATCATTGCTAGGTTGAGCATCAACATGAACATTATCATTAACATTATCACTAGGTTCATGTTCATTACCAGATTGTGTTTCAACATCAGAAATAGAAATATCATTTGGATTCTCAGGTGTGTCAACAACAGGTTCACTAGAAGTATGCAAAGTCCTATCATTTTCCTTTTCTTCCTTTTAGAAGGACTAGGTGCATCTACATTAGTTCTCTGAGAATCTTGCTCAATTCTCTTAGGGTGGCCCTCAGGATACGAAGGTTCTTGAGTCATTTTACCCCCTCTAGTCATAACTCTAACATCATTATCATTTTTCTTATTATTTAATTCATTGAGCAAATCATTCTGAGCTTTAAGCACTTGTTCTGCTTGAGTGGTAACCATAGAAGCATGTTTACTAATAAGTTTAAGTTCACCTTTAACTCTCGACATATAATCACTCAAGTGTCCACGCATATCAGCATTGTGTTTCAATTGTCTACCAACATAAGCATTGAAGTTTTCTTGCTTAACCATAAAGTCATCAAACTCATCCAAGCATTGGCTAGCAAACTTAGTAAATGGAATTTCGCATTTATTGAATCTATAGAGAGAATTTACCTTTACTACCTGTGTCGGGTTATCAAGACCATGTATTTCTTCAATAGGTGGTAAATTCTTAACATATTTAGCTTTAATACCTTTTTATTTCATAGATTTCTTTGCCTCTTGGATATCTTCGGACTGAGAAATAGAATACCCCTTTTCTTCGGAGTTGGCTTAGGAGTTGGTTCAGGAAGTGTCCAATTATTTTCATTAGTCAACATATTGTTCAATAGAAATTCAGCTTGATCAACAATTCTTTCCCTGAAAACACAACCAGCACAACTATCCAGGTAGTCTCTGGAAGTATCGGTTAGTCCATTATAAAAGATATCAAGTATTCCATTCTTCTTGAGAGGATGATCAGGTAAAGCATTAAGTAATCGGAGAAGCCTCCCCCAAGCTTGTGGGAGACTCTCTTCAATTTGCACAAAATTATATATTTCCCTTAAGGCAACTTGTTTCTTATGAGCCGGAAAATATTTAGCAGAGAAGTAATAAATCATATCTTGGGGACTACACACACAACCAGGATCAAGAGAATTAAACCATGTTTTAGCATCACCCTTTAATGAGAATGGAAACAACTTAAGGATGAAGTAATAGCGAGTTTTCTCATCATGAGCAAACAGGGTGGCTATATCATTTAATTTAGTAAGATGTGCCACAACAGTTTTAGATTCATAACCATAAAAAGGATTAGATTCAACCAAACTAATTAACTCAGGATTGATAGAGAAATCATACTCCTTATCAGTAATAAAGATAGGTGAAGTAGCAAAAGCAGGGTCATATTTCATTCTAACATTCAATGACTTTTCTTTAAGCTTAGCTAATAATTTCTTAAGATCAGATCTATCATTGCAAGCTAAGAAGTCTCTAGCAGTTTCTTCATCCATAACATAACCCTCAGGCACAACAGGCAATTCATATATAGGGGGAGAATCTTCATCATCACTTTCATCAATATTATCAGTTTCAATAATTTCATTCTCTCTAACCCTCGCAAGTTGTTCATCAAGAAATTCACCTAGTGGCACAATATTATCAAGCATAGAAGTAGTTTCATCATAAGTATCATGCAAAGCAGAAGTGGCATCATCAATAACATGCGACATATCAGAATGAATAGCAAGAGTAGGTGTCGCAAGTTTACTCAAAACAGAAGGTGAATCAAATGCAGAGCTAGATGGCAGTTCTTTACCCCCCCCCCCTCGTAGTTGAGGGAAAATCTTGGTTCTTTGATCTTTCAAGTTCTTCATAGTGATCAGCAGATATAAATCCCAAGTGACTCAAAGAATAGAGCTATGCTCCCCGGCAACAGCGCCAGAAAATAGTCTTGATAACCCACAAGTATAGGGGATCGCAACAGTTTTCGAGGGTAGAGTTTTCAACCCAAATTTATTGATTCGACACAAGGGGAGCCAAAGAATATTCTCAAGTATTAGCAGCTGAGTTGTCACTTCAACCACACCTGGAAACTTAATATCTGCAGCAAAGTGTTTAGTAGCAAAGTAATATGATAGTAGTGGCAACGATAACAAAAGTAATATTTTTGGTTTTATAGTGATCGTAACAGTAGCAATGGAAAATTAAATAAATGAAGAACAATATATGCAGAGCTCGTAGGCATTGGATCAATGATGGATAATTATGTCGGATGCGATCAATCATGCAACAGTTATAACATGGGGTGACACAGAACTAGCTCCAGTTCATCAATGTAATGTAGGCATGTATTCCAAATAGAGTCATACGTGCTTATGGAAAAGAACTTGCATGACATCTTTTGTCCTACCCTCCCGTGGCAGTGGGGTTCTATTGGAAACTAAGGGATATTAAGGCCTCCTTTTAATAGAGTACCGGACCAAAGTATTAACACATAGTGAATACATGAACTCCTCAAACTACGGTCATCACGAGTAAGTATCCCGATTATTGTCACGTCAGGGTTAACGGATCATAACACATAATAGGTGACTATAGACTTGCAAGATAGGATCAAGAACTCACATATATTCATGAAAATATAATAGGTTCAGATCTGAAATCATGGCACTCGGGCCCTAGTGACAAGCATTAAGCATAGCAAAGTCATAGCAACATCAATCTCATAACTTAGTGGATACTAGGGATCAAACCCTAACAAAACTAACTCGATTACCTGATAAATCTCATCCAACCCATCACCGTCTAGCAAGCCTACAATGGAATTACTCATGCATAGTGGTGAGCATCATGAAATCAGTGATGGAGGAAGGTTGATGATGACGATGGCGACGGATTCCCCTCTCCGGAGCTCCGAACGGACTCTAGATCAGCCCTCCCGAGAGAGTTTAGGGCTTGGTGGCGGCTCCGTATTGTAAAACGCGATGAATCCTTCTCCCTGATTTTTTTCTCCCCGAAAGTGGATATATGGTGTTGGAGTTGAGGTCGGTGGAGCGTCAGGGGCCCAGGAGGCAGGAGGCGCGCCCAAGGGGGGTAGGCGCGCCCCCACCCTCGTGGACAGGGTGTGGGCCCCCTGACATGGATCTTTTCACCAGTATTTTTTATATATTCCAAAAATAATCTCCGTTGATTTTCAGGTTATTCCGAGAACTTTTATTTTTGCACAAAAATAACACCATGGTAATTCTGTTGAAAACAACGTCAATCTGGGTTAGTTCCATTCAAATCATGCAAGTTAGAGTCCAAAACAAGGGCAAAAGTGTTTGGAAAAGTAGAACGATGGAGACGTATCAAAGGGCGCTCACACATCATTAGCCACTTGTTGACTTTAGGTGATTTATGTTGGTGAGCATGCTGGTTGAAGAGATAGGTAGTGACAAGGCCTAGCTCCCTTCGCCCTGTTCATTGCAATAGGGATTAGTGGAAAACCTCGGAACTTAGTGCCACATCCACGGGGGGTTCAGTCCCCTTAGTCATCATTGGTTACCGGAGTGTGGAAGCACATTGGTGGCACGAGTGTATGTAATAACTGAAGTGGGGTGCGTACTATATTGGCTTCGTCCATGCGAGATCATATACAGGTGGACTTGTGATATGAATATAGATCCTTGTCTATCATGTGTTGTCAAAAACATACTTGTGGTGATGAATCCGAATCCCCCAAGAATGTTTACTACTCAAGCACCATTTTCGTAGTTTAGTCTCTTTAATTTTCTGTCGTTTATTTTCATGTTCATAGTTTAGTAAACACTCATTTTTATTTGTCTTCTTAGCAACTTAATAAAGTAGACCATTTCCAAACTCCGGTTTGGGTGCGTACGGAACCGCGTTAAGTGACAATGTAGTTGTGTGGTTTGTCGTGCCATCCTATTAGCTCCCAATGGTTTCAACACTTCACTTATCATGAAAGTGCTACAACAACACGTTGGTTATAAGGTCATAGTAGATGGAGCTAAGTTTTCAACTACTGGTTGATGCAAAATTTAGCAAGCCTAAACTCACACTCCTATCATGGAATTCCTACAATGCATTGAAAATACTAGCTAACATGGTCAAAGTGAAAATCTGCCTGGTATTGATGATTCTTCAAACTCACAATCATGATCTAGTTACTCTTTGCCTGGCAAGGCGAAGTCCTGTCAAGCCCTCGCTAGCCACTAGCACTCCACCTCACCAAGTATCTAGTCACTAATCAATGAGGTGTCGAGCCCACGGGTGGTTAGGTGTGATTTGTCGGGCACGTGGAAGCATGCTGAAGGGAATATTACCTTTAATGACACCCATCTAGGAGGCTTGTCAAGATTATGGGAGGCGGCTCAACGAGCGGTGTAGCAACCTTGCCGGGGTTCCCCCTCCTCTTGCACATAATAGAGCATTTAATGCCTTTGTCCTAGCCTGACAGAGTTAGGTATGATAGCATTGTTTGCTATCTAATCAACATGTAATTATTGTTTTGCCACTGTGGTTACCCTTTAAGCTATAAAAGGAGGGCTAGGGCAACTTTTACAAGGATCGAACCTTTGCACAACTACATGCGTAGCTCCTCTCCTCTCGCACCTTGTCGGGGAAGCACTCCTTGTACTTGTGTTCTCACACATACACCCAATACACAAAGCAGGAGTAATGTTTTACACCTCAAGGTGGCCCAAACCTGGGTAAAGATCCTTGCGCCCTCTGTTGTTCTTGCTCTTTGCGTCTTGTGCATCTCCCTAGACAAACCACAAAGGGGCTAGATGGCCCCACAGTTGGTCGTCTAGACCGACATCTTTGTACGGTGGAGTACCACTTCACTTCAAATGGTGTTGGGGTCGATTTCATTCGACAAGAAGTACAACTAAGAAAGCTAAGTTGGAAGATTTTCAACTAAAAATTTCTTTGTTACATTTCGCAGTTTCCTTTGCTCGGTTATGTGTTTGTACGAAAAACCTGCACGTGAAGGAATCTTGTCATGTTTATTCACGCTCTGATTTTTCCTGGAGTCCGCTAGACAAGGTTTTTGCAGCTGCGCTGAGACCGGCAAGTTGCCTTACCGGTGGCGGCTCTTCCAGCAGGCTGCTAAGGACCGGTTCCTCAAAGTGCCCACAACAAGTGTGCGCACCGGCGATCTTCCGATCCGCAAGGGTGTTGGATTAAAATCACACAATAACGAAAACTAACAAGGGGAGTAGCATGTGTTCATCTAAGCATGACAAATATCATATATTTATTGAAAAATGCTCGATAACGTTTTCTTAGCCCTTTCTTCTCAGGGTTTACATCCAGTGCAACACAGGGTAAAAGGGGCGCCTAGGCGAGGCCCAACTCGCTCCCGGCAAGCTAGATGATGGTGCTGCCAGTGTCCAACTGGAGTCGGAGCCGTTGTCCTTGACCTTGACGCTTGGTGATCCACCGTCATCATCATCATCATCGTCCTCCTCGTCGCTTTCGCTGGTGGAAGCGGTGTCACTATTGCTCAAGCTCTTTGCGCAGCACTCCATGCGAGCCCCTGAATCCCCGAAGAACTTCACGGAGAGTGTGTCGATTTCGACTAGCTTGAAGTGAAGGAGGTGTCCCTACCCTAGATAACGGGCACGGACGAAGGATTTCCATCCACGTGAGAAGTACATGATACCATTGACGGAGAACTCAATGGCCACCCAGACGTGTCCATTGCAATATCCGTCCACGCGTAGCTACAAGCCGCTCGGACGGTCGATCTCCATCACCCTAGCGAAGGGACGAGGGAGCCCCAGCTGCCTTCGTGGTCCGTCGCATAGCTACATGACAAACTCAAGCACCGTGTCCTCCGTATGGCCTTATGCCGGAGGAGGAGCGGCTGGGGGTGAAATGGCAACCGCCCTGCTATGGCCACTCCGGCCCCGAGCAATAGCCCCTCCTCAAGAATTGGAGCTAGCTTCTGCAGCCGCGATCAAAGCGGAGGCATGGTGCCAAGCAGAAGCCCTTACTCCACTGGCAAAAGTGAAAGCTCGACCTTTCCCCCTCTCCATGGCAATGGCATGTGAAAGGGGAGAAGGAAGGAGAAGGAAGCAACATGAACTGGAGGATTGGAACAAGGAGAAGTGGATGAGCTTCGCCTTCCACAACCCCCCTTTTTATAGGGGGGAGGCACGGGGCTGGCTCTTCCTCACTCTGGGGTAACCGCCCCGCTCCGCCAATCTCGCGCCCTGCATTTTTGGACGACACATTACTCCAACAACCACCCAACCTCACCAATCCGGCGTCCTGCTTCCCATACTCAACGCACTACTCCTACGACCGCCTCCCTTCTCCAATCCCACATTTTGCATAGGACGCGCGTCGTGGGGGGCTGCATGATACATCTCCAACGTATCTATAGTTTTTGTTTGTTCCATGCTATTATATTATCATTCCTGGATGTTTTACAATCATTTTATAGCAACTTCATATCATTTTTGGGACTAACCTATTGACATAGTGCCTAGTGCCAGTTGATGTTTTTTGCTTGTTTTTTACGTCGCAGAAAATCAATACCAAATGGAGTCCAAACGCAGCGGAACTTTTTGGAGAATTTTTCTGGACCATAAGGCACTTGATGGGACAAATAAGTACCAGAGGGGGGCTCCGAGGGGAGCCCAACCCACCAGGGTGTGCCTTGCTGCCCCTTCTATCACTAGGAAAGACACGCATGTATCGTTACTATTAAGATAACAAGATGGGGGCTAATCCTACATGAATAGATCTCGTCTACATCATGTCATCATTCTTATTGCATTACTATGTTTCTCCATGAACTTAATACACTAGATGCATGCTGGATAGCGGTCGATGTGTGGAGTAATAGTAGTAGATGCAGGCAGGAGTCAGTCCACTAATCTTGGACGTGATGCCTATATATTGATCATTGCCTAGATATCATCATAACTATTCGATTTTCTATCAATTTCCCAACAACAATTTGTTTACACATTGTGTGTTATTTCTTGAGAGAAGCCACTAGTGAAATCTACAGCCCCTGGGTCTATTCTTCATCATATTTGCTTTCCGATCTATTATTTTCCTTTGAGATCTATTTTTATTTGCATTTATTTCCAGGTCTATTATTCCAAAAACCAAAAATACTTTGCTGCACTTTTATTTTCATATTTTATTTCGCGTTTACCCGAGATCTATTTATCCAATCTATCATGACTTTTATCCCGTCAACTTGACAATTTTTGGCGCCGTTAGCCGAAAGGGATTGACAACCCATTATAAGTGTCGGGTTGCAAGTATTTGTTCTTTATGTGCAGGTACCATTTACATAGTGTTGCTTGGTTCTCCTACTGGATTGATACCTTGGTTTCATAACTGAGGAAAATACCTACCGTAGCTGTGCTGCATCATCCCTTCCTCTTTGGGCAAATACCGACGTAGTTCAAGCGATATCAAAAGGAATTTCTGGCGCCGTTGCCGGGGAGACACCATCAACATGTATCAGGTTCCTAATCACAAATCTCATCTCCTTGCAATTTACATTATTTTCCATTTGCCTCTCGTTTTCATCTCCCCCACTTCACAAAAATTGTCGTTTTATTCGCCCTCTTTTTCGTTCATCGTTTTCTCGTCAGATCTGTTTGCAATCTCACTTGCTTTGTCATTATGGCTAGTTCTTCCTCTATTGCTTGTACCCCCGAGAATGAGGTTCTTAATTGTAAACAAAGGGGAGGGGAGAATCTATAAGATGCTTGGTATAGAATTGGCAATGCTCATAATAGATCTATTTATAAGCAATCTATCATTGTTCTCCTTCAAAGTTTTTATGTGGGCATTACCACTTGGTATAGATTCGTCCTTGATACGATTACCGGTGGGAATTTTTTGATGTGTCCATCTTTGGATGTTTTTAATTCTATGGGAAATCTAGTGCGTTCACCACGGATGATTGTTAATGAAACAAATTTAACTCTTGAGCATGTTATGCAAATATTAGAGGCTATTGAAAATAAGATGATCATTGAGGAACAAATTGAAATTTGGATAAAAGAATGCGTAATCTTGCTAATAAATTTGGGGCAAAAGCGGGAGAGGTTTTTAAGCTACTAAGGAAAATGAAACCGTAATTAATAAAATAATTGAAGAAAGTCCTTCTTGGATTGATAAGTTGGAAGAAATTTTTAGTAACTTAAGCACGGCCTTTTCTTTCATAAAAATTATTGAGAAAACTCCCGTAAAAAATTTCAAGTCTACACAAGTTACTAAAAAAAGGAATCACTTCTAATAGCAACAAGGGAGATCTTAAAATGATTAGTATTCATCCCAAATTTGTTGAAGAGATAAAAAAATCCTGCTTGCAAGAATAAATTTTCAGCCTTATCCCTAGAAGTATTGTTATTGAAAGTGTGCATGATAAATCTTTGAAGAATTCTAGTTGAGTGATTGAGGAGTTGGAAACTAAAGTTGAAAACACTTGAATCTTTGCATTATGCCTAGCTAGGGGCATAAAACGATAGCGCTTGTTGGGAGGCAACCCAATGAATAAATGTTATTTTTGCCTTTTTCTTTCTGTTCTTGAGTGTTTGCACAATTATGCTACTATTATGATTGTGTTTTTTAATGTTTTAATTAGTGTTTGTGCCAAGTGAAGCCTTTGGGATCATGTTTGGTGATAGTTGATTTGATCTTGTTGAAAAACAGAAACTTTTGCTCCTAGTAAAATAATTTCCATAAATCACATAAGCGTGATAAAATTCTGATTTTTTACACAAGATTGATATACGAATTGCCTACATTTTCCTATTTTTCAAGAATTTCTGGGGTTATAGAAGTATACTAAGTTACCATATTACTACATATTATTCTGTTTTTGACAGATTTTGTTTTCATTGTGTTGTGTGCTTATTTTGATGAATCTATGGATTGTATCGGGGGGGGGGGGTATAAGACATGGTAAAGTTAGAATACAATAGACATAATGCAAAAGTAAAGTATGAATAGGTTTGCAATAGTCCTTGGAGTGGTGATTTGCTTTGTTATACTAATGGATCTCACGAAGGTTTTGTTAAGTTTTGTGTGATTGAAGTTTTCAAGTTTTGGGTGATATCCCACAGTGGCCGGCAGTGGGGTGGCGGCCATGACGGCCACCTCCCGCCTTCGGGCCACGGCGGCGGAGCGGGCGATGGCCCTGGCTTTCGACGGTGGTGTGGCAGCAACGGCGGCCAGCAACAGCTACCGATGGGCATTGGCCGCGGAGCGTGTGGTGGGTGTTTCGCGCACACCCAACAGGGACGCCACGCGCACTACACTACGCCTGGGATTGCGCCCCCACCGTCGCGGTGTAGCCTCCCAGCTGGAGCTGTCCTCTGATGATGGCGGAGTGGCTGAGCGAGGATGACGGACTACTGCCATTGGCGATTGTGGGAGAAGCAGACGAGATAAGCTACAGGGAGGGAGGGGAAAATGCGATGCAGGACTCGCCGGCCATGAGGGTTTATAGCAGGCCGGTAAGCATTGGGATTTTGGGGGATTTCACAGAGTCGGGCAGAAGCTTGTGCGGAAACCTGCGAGATTGCGCGGGAACGGGCTCACCGACGATTCATTGGCACCACCGTTTGGCCAAAAGAACGCCCCCGCGCGCTGCGCAAGCTTGCGCTGTAAGCCGTCTGCGACAGCAGGGTGATAAGACGTGCGAGAGGAGGACGAAAGGCCACATACACATACGGTTAATACAAAAAACGTTTGTGCTTTAATTACCTACTATGCCCCCATCCTAGTTTATAAGTAGGATTTAACTAATAAAATGCGAATGCATGTCGCCAAAGATTATATAGTTGGATTCGTATTTGAACATAGTTTCCAATTATATAATTTTTATAACATGCATTAACATTTTGTTGGTTAAATTTAAGGGCAAAGTATGACACAGAATATAAGGGGACTATAGACCAAGACGGAGGTAGTAGCACATGGCCGCTCTCTACGCAGCGACGCAACTATCGGCCGGCTCGTAGGCGACCATTTCCTGCGTGTTCAACGACTCTATGCATGTGGTTGCTTGCGGTTAAGGCGGCCGCGGCGCGCTCTGCTCGCGTCCCGCCGCGCGCGCTCTGCTCTCGCGTCCCTCCGGGTGCTCTGCCCTTGTCCCTCCACATGCACTGCTAGTGTTTGGGGCCGGCGCACGATCACGCACGTTCGTCTGCATGCGGTTGTGTAGGGCGCGGTGCAAAGATGCAGTTACCCGTTGCAAAAACTGCCATGCAGACGCGTCGAGAATCCAGGCCGCTGATGTCACTTGAAGCTACATTGGTATTTCCCCAAAGAGGAAGGGATGATGCAGCACAACAGCGGTAGGTATTTCCCTCAGATATGAAACCAAGGTTATCGAACCAGTAGGAGAACCAAGCGACACAATGTAAACAACCCTTGCACACAAATAACAAATACTCGCAACCCGACGTGTTAAAGGGGTTGTCAATCCCTTTCGGGTAACGGTGCCAGAAATTGGTGTGTGGACGGGAGAAAATTGTAATAGATTGAATAAATAGATCGGAAATAAAATAAAGTGCAGTAAAGTATTTTTGGGTTTTTGGATTAATAGATCTGAACACAAAAGCAAAGGAAAATAGATCGCAAAGGCAAATAAGAGAGAAGGAGACCCGGGGGCCGTAGGTTTCACTAGTGGCTTCTCTCGAGAAAAATAGCAAACGGTGGGTGAACAAATTATTGTTGGGCAATTGATAGAACTTCAAATACTCATGACGATATCCAGGCAATGATCATTATAGAGGCCTCACGTCCAAGATTAGTAGACCGACTCCTGCCTGCATCTACTACTATTACTCCACACATCGACCGCTATCCAGCATGCATCTAGTGTATTAAGTTCATGGAGAAACAGAGTAATGCAATAAGAACGATGACATGATGTAGACAAGATCTATCTATGTAGAGATAGACCCCATCGTTTTATCCTTAGTAGCAAAGATACATACGTGTCAGTTCCCTTTCTGTCACTGGGATCAAGCACCGTAAGATCGAACCCACTACAAAGCACCTCTTCCCATTGCAAGATAAATAAATCAAGTTGGCCAGAAAAAACCCAAATATCGGAGAAGAAATACGAGGCTATAAAAAATCATGCATAAAAGAGATCAAAGAAACTCAAATACTTTCATGGATATAAAAAGATAGATCTAATGATAAACTCAAAGTTCATCGATCCCAACAAACACACTGCAAAAGAGTTACATCATATGGATCTCCAAGAGACCATTGTATTGAGAATCAAGAGAGAGATAGGAAAGCATCTAGCTACTAACTACGGACCCGAAGGTCTACAAAGAACAACTCGGGCATCATCTAAGAGGCACCAATGGAGGTGGTGAACCCCATCCGAGATGGTGTCTAGATTGGATCTGGTGGTTCTGGACTCTGCGGCGGCTTGATGAATATTTCATCTACTCCCCTAGGGTTTTGTGAATATTGGGGTATTTATAGAGCAAAGAGGCGGTCCGGGGGGGCACCCGAGGTGGGCACAACCCACCAGGGCGCACCCTGGTGGGTTGTGCTCCCCTCGGGGCACCCTCCAGGTGTAGCCAGGGCCCATTGTGTTCCTTCTAGCCCATAAAAAATCTTCGTAAAGTTTCGTGGCATTTGGACTCCGTTTGATATTTATTTTATGCGATGTAAAAAACATGGAAAAAACAGCAACTAGCACTTGGCACTATGTCAATAGGTTAGTACCAAAAGATGATATAAAATGACTATAAAATGATTATAAAACATCCAAGATTGATAATATAACAACATGGAACAATAAAAATTATAGATACGTTGGAGACGTATCAGCATCCCCAAGCTTAACTCCTACTCGTACTCGAGTAGGGTAGTGATAAAAACAGAATTTTTGATGTGGGATGCTGCCTAACATGTTATATCATATTTTTTCTATATAGGATGGACATTTGGGCTTTTATATTGTTCAAAGCGATAGTCTAGTTTTGACATGATAATTTAAATACTCAAGCATATCAACAAGCAACCATGTCTTTCAAAATATCAACGCTAAAATAAGCTATCCCTAGCCCATCATGCTCAACCATTGATCCATTCATGAAACACACTCACATATTAGCTACACCCAATACCCAAGTACGATCATAATGCCTCCTAGTTGGTGCTTTTATAAGATAATATGGAGACTCAAAAAAAAATTGCATAAAGTAAAAGAAAGGCCCTTCGTTGAGGGAAGTAGGGATTTGTAGAGGTGCTAGAGCTCAAAGCGAAAAAAACTTAGAGATAAAAATATTTTGCGAGGTGTATCCATCCCACCAACGAAAACGACTTAGAGTGCTCAATACTTTCCATGCTTAGATATATCATAGGCAGTTCCCAAACAGAAAATAAAGCTTATGCCTTTTCCACCATACTTTCACTTTCCATGGCTAACCGTATCCACGGGTGCCCTCCCTCACAACACTTTCCAAGGAATTTATTATTTGACAACATAAAGTAAATTCATTTTTTTTCATTTTGGGACTGGGCATCCCTAATACCTTTTCCTTACTCTCGTGCAATGACAAGTGAATAAACACTCATCTTGAGAATAACACATCTAGCATGGAAAATATTAGCCACCCCTCACCGCTCCACAAGCGAAACGAACACACAAAAGAGAAGTTTATTTTTGAAAATCAGAGATGGCACATGCAAATTTGCTTAGAACGGCAAAAGAATACCACATATAGGTAGATATAGTGGACTCATGTGGCAAAACTGGGTTAAAAGTTTTTGGATGCACAAGTAGTGATCATACTTAGTGCAAAATGAAGGGTAGCAAAAGATTGAGAAGTGACCAACCAAGAAACGAGTAATCTCATAAGCAAGCATTAAGCGTAACTAACATTGAAGAATGCACCACAAGTAGGATATAATTTCATTGCATGACTATTGATTTTCGTGCTTGCATAGGGAATCACAAACCTTAACACCCATATTCTTACTAAAGCATAATTACTCGTCAAGATGACTCACACATCACATCATCATATCTCAAAACTATTACTAAGAATCAAGTTTATTTTTTCCAATGATCTTCATGAATTTTTTATTATATCCTTCTTGGATATCTATCACTTTGGGACTAATTTTCATGTGTTGCTTTTCATAAGCTCAAACAAATATAAGTGAAGATCATGAGCATAATTTTTCTTTCTCTCAAATTAATTTAAGTGAAGCAAGAGAGAATTTCTTGAAAATTTTACTAACTCTCAAACAAATCTAAGTGAAGCAAGAGAGCACTTCTTCAAAAATACTAAAGCACACCGTACTCAAAAAGATATAAGTGAAGCACTAGAGCAAGTCCATAGCTCATAAAAATTTAAGTGAAGCATAAAGAGCAATTCTAACAAGTCATGACATAATTTTGGCTCTCCCAAATAGGTGTGTCCAGCAAGGGATCAAGACTTAAAACACAAAATGAAACAAGCAATGATGCATATCATACAAGACGCTCCAAGCAAAACACATAGTATGTGACGAATGGAAATATAGTTTCGAGTAAAATACTGATGGTTCTTAGAAGAAAGAGGGGATGCCACTCGGGGGCATCCCCAAGCTTAGTTGGTTGCTCATGTTTGGATAATATCTTGGGATGCCGGGGCATCCCCAAGCTTAGGCTCTTCTACTCCTTATTCCTTCATTCAGCGTAAGATAACCCAAAACTTGAAAACTTCAATCACACAAAACTTAACAAAACCTTTGTGAGATCTGTTAGTATAAGAAAATAATAAATCACTACTATAAGTGTTGTATCAAACCAATTCATATTTTGTTCTTGCATTATATCTACTGTATTCCAACTTTTCTATGGCAAAAACTCATCAAAGAAAACCATAGAGCCATAAAATAAGCACACAACACAAACAAAACAGAATCTGGCAAAATAGAATAGTCTGTAGCAATTTGACTATTTCAAATACTTCTGTAACTTGAAAATTCTGAAAAATTAGGACGACCCGAGAAATTTGTATATTAATCTACTGCAAGTGGAATGGGTATTTTATCGCTCTCTGGTAAAAAATAAAAAATTATTTTCGCGAGCGCTAAAGTTTCTGTTTTTTCAGCAAGATCAAACAACTATCACCCAAGAAGATCCTAAAGGCTTTACTTGGCACAAACACTAAATAAAACATAAAAAACATAATCATAACAGTAGCATAATTGTGCTAACACTCAAAAACTTGAAGCAAAAAGCAAAAATAAATTTTATTTATTGGGTTGCCTCCCAACAAGCGCTATAGTTTTACGCCCTTAGCTAGGCATAAAGCAAGGATCTAAGTTTTGTCTTATGAAGGTTTGGCAACTTTTGTAAGGGTTTTCTCAAACCTGGGAGGCTCTTTATGCTTCCCTAAATTCTCCGGAAAAGAAACTATCTTTAGATCCAAAATATCCAATCGCTTTTTGCAAAGAGTAATCAAGGTATTCATGCGATTGATACTACCATTGAGGTGTTTGAGGGGTTCATTATATTTCTGTATTTCAACCATATGTTTATGCAAATCACAGAGTGTCGGTGTCAAAACTGGCCGATCTCGGGTAGGGGGTCCTGAACTGTGAGTCTGAGGATCGAAGGTAATAGGAGGCAGGGGACACGATGTTTACCCAGGTTTGGGCCCTCTTGATGGAGGTAATACCCTACTTCCTGCTTGATTGAATTTGATGAGTATATGGGTTACAAGAGTTGATCTACCTCGAGATTGTAATGGCTAAACGCTAGATGTCTAGCATGTATGATTGTGACTGCCTCTACGGACTAAACCCTCCGGTTTATATAGACACCGGAGGGGCCTAGGGTTGTACAGAGTCGGTTTACAGAGAAAGGAATCTTCATATCCGAACGCCAAGCTTGCCATCCACGCAATGGAGAGTCCTATCCGGAAACGGGGGGAAGTCTTCTATCTTGTATCTTCACGGCCCACCAGTTCGGCCCACATCACATAGCCCGGACGCCTGGGGACCCCCTAATCCAGGACTCCCTCAGTAGCCCCCGAACCAGGCTTCAATGACGATGTGTCTGGCGTGCAGATTGTCTTCGACATTGCAAGGCGGGTTCCTCCTTCGAATACTTCAAAGCAATTTGATCAAAAGAGCTGTATTCGACTTTTTAGCGATGACGCAGTATCCGACTTCTATATCTTCAGCTTCGTAAAGTGGGCTCCCCCTGGTACTTCGGAAAGCTTCGACTTCACATTAAATATAATACTCTTAGGCTTCTGAGTCACCGTCGCCTCAGATTCCACGTGTCAGATGAATATGAAGGGTCCAAGTGTTTTTACAGATAACGCCCTGACTTCGTAGGGAAGGCGTCTATTTAAGGAGATTGGATATCAGATTCCATTCCACACCAGGCGGAAATATTTAGAGCTTGCCATAGGAAACCGTGCAAACATGGTTGGTGTTCCCGGTTCTTCCTCACGCCCCCACGGCCCTCAAAAAGGCGATTGGGAGAGCTTCTCGGTATCCCACGCCCAGCTGACCAAGCTACAAACGCAGGGGTATCTCCCTCCCGCGGATCTAGTCCATGTTTGGGCGGGGTTAACTTCCATCAATGGTGAAGCCCTGGCGGAAAACTTCCCCAATCCTACTGAAGGGGAGCGAGTGTGATTTTTTTCCTTCCTATTAAGAGGCGTTGGGTTTCCAATCCACCCTTTTGTCTAAGGTCTCCTGGAGTATATGGCGTCCAACTGCACAATCTTACGTCGGGCTCCATTCTGCACATCGCGGGCTTCGTCGCTCTTTGCGAGTTGTTCCTAGGCTGCGAGGCCCATTTTGAGTTATGGAGGAAACTTTTCTGCCTCGTCCCTCGCTCCCAAAAGGGATCCATATTCGAGGTGGGCGGTGCCGAAGTATGGCGTGTCGCCGGGATAGGATACCTATCTGGTACTCTGAAGAGTGGCCCTCAGAATGGTTTTATATTGAAGACATGGTTCTTCCAGACCCAATCCGTCGGGCCTTCCCGAATTTTCCAACGCTCCATTAAAGAAGCGCACCAGCTGGCGCCCCCGAAGCCCCGAGGAGGAATACAGTGCAGATGTTAAGAAGTTAATGAGAAAGATAAAAATACTCGCCCAATCCGGACTATCTATAATTGAGGTAATGGCGATTTCAATAACGCGAGGCATTCATCCGCTTCAATTCAGAGGACTCCCATGTGGCATTACAATGGAGAAGATGAGGCATCACATTGCGGGCACAAGGGTCCGGACAATTTTGCCACCTTGGCCGCCATGTTGGCTGACCTTTACAAAGGGGAGAAAGAAGATTTTACTCATCTTAAATGCCGAGAAGGCCTTTCCATGTACAACCCTGGTGACTGGGTGAGCTTTTCAATTAGTAGCCTTATTTAATCCTCTTCAAGAGTCGTGCTTAGTTGAACTTAACACGACTATTTTTAACAGGAATGGATAAAGGTCGTCACGGGGATCCATAGTCCCGCTCCGCAGCCAGAGGACCATATTCGGGACGTGGATCCCAGATTTGAAGAGGATCCAGATATATTTATAGAGCTTAAGGAGGGGGTCTTTTATCAGGCGAGCTACAACGGCACAGAAGTAGCCATCATAGCCGATTATCCCAGCCTTGTCCCCTCCTCCCACGTAAGTGCCCAGGAGACATCCTTTCAACAAGAGCTTTCCCGTTGTGCCTCACCCACCGCACTATCTCATGCTCCGAAGGGGCGGGGCTCGTCCCGCCAAATCGTATCGAAGGCGACTCTTGCGCAGGGCAAGCCTTTGAAAAGAAAGGCGGGCGGTGAAACTGCCGAGCTCCCTCGTTCACCGAAGAGGTATAATTTTCAACCCGCACTCGGCAAATATGCTGGATCGTGATGTGCTCCGCTGTGCTATATTTCAGGAAGAGCGCACACCGGACTGTATCCGGAGGTCTCGCCGGCCATGCATCGGCCAATCTGGCCCTGGACCCTGACATAAGGACTAGGGTTGATACGGGTGCCGTGCCAGATCGTCGCCTCCACAAGGATTCCGATAATGTATCCGTCACCAATTCCGAAGTGGAGAGCGCGATGGTCCATGGGCAGATGAAGGAGGCCATGCGTGATCCAAGTTTCACCGAATAAGCATTCAACGCCCTCAGCTCTGCGGATGCATATATCTGGGCTGCTCGGGGTGGACTTGCCAGAGCTACACACCAACTTTCAAAGGATATGCGGGTAAAGGCTTTATGTAGATTCAATAATCATATTCCAGTAGCCCCCGAGACTTGAAGCAGTTGATGCAACTCATTTAAGGATCGGTGTATAATCAGGTACTCACGGAGAAGAACAACATGTTGTCTCAGGAGCTTGAGAACTGTCGGACCCAGCTAACTGCTGTCACCGTCGAACTTGAGAAGTCCAAGAAGGCATTGAGTGGTAATGTCAATTACTGTCCGGAAAATACGATTATGTGCCTATGATGTTTTTGAAATAAGCACTGTTTTATTTATGGCTGTAGAATCGCCGGATCAGCCGGAAGAGAGACTGCAGGCCGCGCAAGCAGATAAACAGCATGCCGAAAGGCAAGAAGCAGCTGGTCAACGTATACTGACACGGACCAGGGATGAGAAGAACAAGCTACACGATGCCAACATCAAGCAGGCCGAGGAGCTGAAGGACGTAAGAGCCCAACTATCAGATGCCTTGAAGGAGAACCGAAGACTGAAAGGCGGCATATTTAGTATGTCCTGATTCTAACTTTCATGATATTCCCCGATGGAGAAAATTGTTGTTTTTGACGAGATTTGTTCTTGTAGGTTTGTTAACTGGGAGGTCCGAAGGAGAAGTGTACGGATTTCAAGGCGACTTGCTGCAAGAGCTATCCAAAGTGCACGAGCAAGCTCGGAAGGCAATGAGGAATATGGCTGAAGCTTTATGGCCATCCGATTCTCCTCCTGGGCTGATGGGTGAGCTCGCGGAGCTATTTAAAGGAGCTCATCTTTGCTTCAAGCTGTTGAAGGTATCGACATGTCGAGAAGGTGCACGAGAGGCCAGGGCCATGGTGAAAACGCGGTATACCGGACGTGATTCGAATCATATGGCCCAGGTCGGACCTCGGGGACCAGACGGACAAGAAATTTCAGTTAGCTTGGTGTATGACCAAGTAAAGATAGCCACCAAATTTTCACAGCAGGACTGTAAACTAGACAGCCTGATACATGGCATAGATAAGGAATAGGCATGTGATTTTATGTCACAATACACTTTATCAGCAAATTTATCTCCGGCCGAATTGTAAAAGATTGTCGGAGTAGACTTTCCACTTTAGCCTCTGATAACCCAGAAGTATAGGGGATCGCAACAGTTTTCGAGGGTAAAGTATTCAACCCAAATTTATTAATTCGACACAAGGGGAGCCAAAGAATACTCTCAAGTATTAGCAGCTGAGTTGTCAATTCAACCACACATGGAAACTTAGTATCTACAGCAAAGTATTTAGTAGCAAGATAATATGATAGTAGTGGTGACGGTAACAAAAGGTAACGGTAGTAAAAGCAATGTTTTTGGTATTTTGTAGTGATGATAGCAATAGCAACGGGAAAGTAAATAAGCGAAGAATAATATATGGAAAGCTCGTAGGCAATGGATCGATGATGGAGAATTATGCCGGATGCGGTTCATCATGTAACAGTCATAACCTAGGGTGACACAGAACTAGCTCCAGTTCATCAATGTAATGTAGGCATGTATTCCAAATATAGTCATACGTGCTTATGGAAAAGAACTTGCATAACATCTTTTATCCTACCCTCCCGTGGCAGCGGGGTCCTTACAGAAACTAAGGGATATTAAGGCCTCCTTTTAATAGAGAACTGGAACAAAGCATTAACACATAGTGAATACATGAACTCCTCAAACTACGGTCATCACCGGTAAGTATACCGATTATTGTCACTTCGGGGTTAACGGATTATAACACATAATAGGTGACTATAGACTTGCAAGATAGGATCAAGAACACTCATATATTGATGAAAACATAATAGGTTCAGATATGAAATCAGGGCACTCGGGCCCTAGTGACAAGCATTAAGCATAGCAAAGTCATAGCAACATCAATCTCAGAACATAGTGGATACTATGGATCAAACCCTAAGAAAACTAACTCGATTACATGATAGATCCCATCCAACCCATCACCATTGAGGGAGTCCTGGATTAGGGGGTCTCCGGACAGCCAGACTATATCCTTTGGCTGGAGTGTTGGACTAGGAAGATACAAGATTGAAGACTTCGTCCCGTGTCCGGATGGGACTCTCCTTGGCGTGGAAGGCAAGCTAGGCAATACAGATATGTATATCTCCTCCTTTGTAACCGACCTTGTGTAACCCTAGCCCCCTCCTATGTCTATATAAACCGGAGGGCTTTAGTCCGTAGGACAACATACAATCATACCATAGTCTAGCTTCTAGGGTTTAGCCTCTCTGATCTCGTGGTAGATCAACTCTTGTACTACTCATATTATCAAGAATAATCAAGCAGCACGTAGGGTTTTACCTCCATCAAGAAGGACCGAACCTGGGTAAAACATTGTGTTCCCTGCCTCCTGTTACCATCTGCCTTAGACGCATAGTTCGGGACCCCCTACCCGAGATCCGACGGTTTTGACACCGACATTGGTGCTTTCATTGAGAGTTCCACTATGCCATTGCCGTAAGGAAGGATGCCTCGTCTCGTTGTTAAAAACAACATTACCGCCGGTGGAGCCCTGGCTGTCGGCCAAACTCTCCGGCTAGGCAGTTTCATCATGACCGCCCGTTCGACTGCTGCACCGACGATGACTTCTCGGGTCATCGAAAACAGCCATAACCTAGGGTGACACAGATGCGGTGATGGAGAATTATGCCGGATGTGGTTCATCACGTAACAGTCATAACCTAGGGTGACACAGAACTAGCTCCAGTTCATCTATGTAATGGAGGCATGTATTCCAAATATAGTCATACGTGCTTATGGAAAAGAACTTGCATGACATCTTTTGTCCTACCCTCCCGTGGCAGCCGGGTCCTATTGGAAACTAAGGGATATTAAGGCCTCCTTTTAATAGAGTACCGGACCAAAGCATTAACACATAGTGAATACATGAACTCCTCAAACTACGATCATCACCGGTAAGTATCCCGATTATTGTCACTTCGGGGTTAACGGATCATAACACATAATAGGTGGCTATAGAATTGCAAGATAGGATCAAGAACTCACATATATTCATGAAAACATAATAGATTTAGATCTGAAATCTTGGCACTCGGGCCCTAGTGACAAGCATTAAGCATAGCAAAGTCATAGCAACATGAATCTCAGAACATAGTGGATACCAGGGATCAAACCCTAACAAAACTATCTCGATTACATGATTGATCCCATCCAAGCCATCACCGTCCAGCAAGCCTACGACGGAATTACTCACGCACGGCGGTGAGCATCATGAAATTGGTGATGGAGGATGGTTGATGATGACGATGGCGACGGATTCCCCTCTCCGGAGCCCCGAACGGACTCCAGATCAGCCCTCCCGAGAGGTTTTAGGGCTTGGTGGCGGCTCCGTATCGTAAAACGCAATGATTTCTTCTCTCTTATTTTTTTCTCCCCGAAACACAATATATGGAGTTGGAGTCGGAGAGGCAACAGGGGGCCCACGAGGTAGGGGGCGCGTCCTAGGGGGGCAGGCGCGCCCCCACCCTCGTGGACAGGTGGTGGGCCCCCAAGCCTTCAACTTTTGCAGGTATTTTTCATATTTTCTGAAAAGTTGCTCCGTGAAGTTTCAGGTCATTCCGAGAATGTTTGTTTCTGCACATAAATAACACCATGGTAATTCTGCTGAAAACAGCGTCAGTCCGGGTTAGTTCCATTCAAATCATGCAAGTTAGAGTCCAAAACAAGGGCAAAAGTGTTTGGAAAAGTAGATACGACGGAGACGTATCAACTCCCCCAAGATTAAACCTTTGCTTGTCCTCAAGCAATTCAGTTGATAAACTGAAAGTGATAAAGAAAAACTTTTACAAACTCTGTTTGCTCTTGTTGTTGTAAATATGTAAAGCCAGCATTCAAGTTTTCAGCAAAGATTATAACTAACCACATTCGCAATAACGCATAGGTCTCAAGTTTACTCATATCAATAGCATAATCAACTAGCAAGCAATAATAATAAATCTCGGATGACAACACTTTCTCAAAACAATCATAATATGATATAACAAGATGGTATCTCGCTAGCCCTTTCTGAGACCGCAAAACATAAATGCAGAGCACCTTTAAAGACCAAGGTCTGACTAGACATTGTAATTCATGGTAAAAGAGATCCAGTCAAGTCATACTCAATGTAAACTAACAGTAATGAATGCAAATGACAGCGGTGCTCTCCAAATGGTGCTTTTTAATAAGAGGATGATGACTCAGCATAAAAGTAAATAGATAGGCCCTTCATAGAGGGAAGCATTGATTTGTAGAGGTGCCAGAGCTCGGTTTTGAAACAGAGGTGAATAATATTTTGAGAGGCATACTTTCATTGTCAACATAACAACCAAGTGATGGCGATATCTTCCATGCTACACACATTATAGGCGGTTCCCAAACAAAATGGTAAAGTTTATACTCCCCCTTCCACCAACAAGCATCAATCCATGGCTTGCTCGAAACAACGAGTGCCTCCAACTAACAAGAGTCCCAGGGGGAGTTTTGTTTGCAATTATTTTGATTTGGTTTGCATAAAGCATGGGACTGGGCATCCCGGTGACCAGCCATTTATCTCGTGAGTGAGGAGCGGAGTCCACTCCTCTTGAGAATAACCCGCCTAACATGGAAGATACGGACAGCCCTAGTTGATACATGAGCTATTCGAGCATACAAAACATGATATTTATTTGAAGGTTTAGAGTTTGGCACATACAAATTTACTTGGAACGGCAGGTAGATACCATATATAGGTAGGTATAGTGGACTGATGTGGAATAACTTTGGGGTTTAAGGGATTGGATGCACAAGGATTATTCCCGCTTAGTACAAGTGAAGGCTAGCAAAAGACTGGGAAGCGACCAGCTAGAGAGCGACAACAGTCATGAACATGCATTAAAATTAATCAACACCGAATGCAAGCATGAGTAGGATATAATCCATCATGAACATAAATATCATGATGGCTATGTTGATTTTGTTTCAACTACATGCGTGAACATGTGCCAAGTAAAGTCACTTAAATCATTCAGAGGAGGATACCACCCTATCATACCACATCATAACTATCTCAATAGCATGTTGGCACGCAAGGCAAACCATTATAACTCATAGCTAATCAAGCATGGCACAAGAAACTATGATCTCTAATTGTCATTGCAAACATGTTTATTCATAATAGGCTGAATCAGGAACGATGAACCAATCATATTTACAAAAACAAAAGAGGTCGAGTTCATACCAGCTTTTCTCATCTCAGCCAGTCCATCATATATCATCATAATTGCCTTTCACTTGCACGACCGAACGATGTGAATAATAATAATAGTGCACGTGCATTGGACTAAGCTGGAATCTGCAAGCATTCAATAAACAGGAGAGGACAAGGCAATATGGGCTCCTTTATTAGATAAACAATAATGCATATAAGAGCCACTTCAACAATTTAGTTATGGTCTTCTCCTATCGACCCCCAAAGAAAAGAAAAGAAACAAAACTATTTACACGGGAAAGCTCCCAACAAGCAAAAGAAGAACAAGAAATATTTTTGGGTTTTCTTTTTAATTACTACTACAAGCATGGAAATTAAACTGATTAAAAGCTACAACTAATTTTTTTTTGTTTTTTCTTAAGGTTTATTAAACACACAAGAAGAAAGCATAAAAAGGAAATAAACTAGCATGGATGATACAAATGAAAAACTATGAGCACCAACATCTAGCAATGAGTGTGTGAGCATAAATGTAACGTCGGTGGGAAATACGTACTCCCCCAAGCTTAGGCTTTTGGCCTAAGTTGGTCTATGGCCATGGCTGGCCTGGCGGATATCCATAATAATAGTTGGGGTCGTACTGAGAAGAAGAGGAAGACTCCGATTGCCACTGGCTGACAATCATCTCCGGATCCCACTGGTAATTAGATTGTCGTGAAGGATCAACCTGTGGTTCCGACTCTGGCTCCATAGCTGGTGCATGGTTCCGGTAGGCGTGAATAGCCTTCAATGGAAAAAGGCACTGGCCTACAGATAAATCAAACAAAGAAGGAGCAGGCAGGGTGATAGTCTCAGGATGATGTTTATTAAAGAATAATTAATATTTAAGCTCTCCTTCCCTATTCTTAACAATAAAATCATGTGCCACCATACTTTTACAATCTAGATAAACACGAGGAAGCACTTTTTCTTCCTTCTCATAATGCCTAATAGGTATGTTAAAATGTGAAGCTAGGCGTGAAGCATAGATGCCTCCAAATATGGGGCCCTTTGTACGGTTCAGACTTAACCGTTTGGCAATAATGCCGCCCATACTAATAGAGTTATCACCATATAAACCATGGAGCAAAATAATAATGTCGGGGATACTAAGGTTTCCACAGTTTCTGTGACCAATTAAGCAACGACTAGCAAATAATGCAAAATAACGTAAAACAGGAAAATGTATGCTAGTGATTCGTGCATCGGAAACCTTCCTTGTTTCCCCTACAGTGATAGTATCAATAAACCCCTCCACATCATCGCGATGTGGTTCTTCTGTCCTGCCCTCAAAAGGGACTAAACAAACCCGACAAAAATCATAAAGTGACATCTCCTTATGCTCATCATATAAATAAAACTCCACCGTAGGTGGTGAGCTCCTAGAATGGAAATGAAAGTTTTGCACAAAGATATTTCTGAGTAAGAGATACTGATCGCATTGGTCGTGGAGGAAAGCGGTGAGGCCTGCATTCTTAGCGAATTCATGAAAATCTTCATAAATCCCGGCTGCTCTCAAGAAATCCTCGGAAGGCCATTCACACGCCCGAGCCTCCGCGGTGCACGGCAGATTATACTTAGGCTTCGGTGCCTTTTCCTTCGAGCTTTGGCTCGATGAGCCCCTCAAAAGTCTCCTCATCATTTTTTGAAAAATTCTGAATTTTTTAGTAACTTCAAAATAAAAGTAAACCAAACTCAATAATACTGATAGCAACTACTCCTACAAGTGGCTAGAGCCTATATCATGCATCAAAACTACTTTTGACCATATAAATTTGACATGCAAGCTCAAGAACAGGGTCACCTAAGCAGCAAAAATTTGCAATGAATAAAGCACTAGAACAAAAACTAATTGGATCAATGGAGGAGTCACATACCAAGGAACAAGCTCCCCAAGCAGTTTTGTGAGAGGTGCTTTGAGCAAAGAGATCGAAAATGGCAGCAAAATGAGCTAGAACTCGTGCTTGAGCTGGATATTCGTGTTTGGGGGAGGAAGAAGGAGTGTGTGGGTGCAGGAATAAGTGGAGGAGGGCCACCATGGGCCCATGAGGCAGGGGGCGCGCCTAGGGGGGTAGGGCGCGCCCTCCACCCTCGTGGGCAGGTGGTTGACACCCCTGCTGTGTTCTCAGTGCCAAATATTCTCAAATATTCTAGAAAAAATCATATTTAAATTTCAGGGCATTTGGAGAACTTTTAGTTTCGAGGTATTTTTATATTGCACGGATAATCAGATAACAGACAGAAACATATTTATTTTTATTTTATTTAATATAAATATCAGAAAGTAAAAGTGGGGTACAGAAGGTTGTGCCTTCTAGTTTCATCCATCTCATGATCATCAAAAGGAATCCACTAACAAGGTTGATCAAGTCTTGTTAACGAACTCATTCCGAATAACATGGAACCGGAGAAATTTCGAATAACACTATGTTACCTCAACCGGGATATGCACATCCCCAATAATAAGAATATCATATTTCTTCTTGACAGTAGGAAGAGGAAATTCAAAACCTCCAAATATAATCGATGGAATTTTTCCAATAGAGTTGATACTATGAACTTGAGGTTGTTTCCTTGGAAATTGTACCGTGTGCTCATTACCATTAACATGAAAAGTGACATTGCCTTTAGTGCAATCAATAAAAGCCCCTGCAGTATTCAAAAAGGGTCTTCCAAGAATAATAGACATACTATCGTCCTCGGGAATATCAAGAATAACAAAGTCCGTTAAAATAGTAACATTTGCAACTACAACAGGCACTTCCTCACAAATACCGACAGGTATAGCAGTTGATTTATCAGCCATTTGCAAAGATATTTCAGTAGGTGTCAACTTACTCAAATCAAGTCTACGATATAAAGAGAGAGGCATAACACTAACACCGGCTCCAAGATCACATAAAGCAGTTTTAACATAGTTTATTTTAATGGAGCATGGTATAGTTGGTACACCGGGATCTCCAAGTTTCTTTGGTATTCCACCCTTAAAAGTATAATTAGCAAGCATGATGGAAATTTCAGCTTCCGATATCTTTCTTTTATTTGTAATAATATCTTTCATGTACTTAGCATAAGGATTGGTTTTGAGCATATCAGTTAATCACATATGCAAAAAGATAGGTCTAATCATTTCAGCAAAGCGCTCAAAATCCTCATCATCCTTTTTCTTGGATGGTTAGGGAGGAAAAGGCATGGGTTTCTGAACCCAAGGCTCTCTTTCTTAACCAAGTTTCCTAGCAACAAAGTCTTTTTTATCATAACGTTGATTCTTTGATTGTGGGTTATCGAGATCAACAGGAGGTTCAATTTCTATGTCATTATCATTACTAGGTTGAGCATCATTATGAACATTATTGTTAACATTATCACCAGTTTCAAGTTCATTACCTGATTGTGTTTCAGCATCAAAAATAGAAATATCATTTGGATTCTCAGGTGTTTTAGTAATAGGTTCATTAGAAGCGTGCAAAGTCCTATCATTTTTCTTTTTCTTCTTTTTAGACGAACTAGGTGCATCTATATTATTTCTCTGAGAATCTTGTTCAATTCTTTTAGGATGGCCTTCAGGATACAAAGGTTCCTGAGTCATTCTACCACCTCTAGTAATAACTCTTAAAACATTATCATTATCCTTACTATTCAATTCATTGAGCAAATCATTTTGATCTTTAAGTACTTGTTCTACTTGAGTGGTAACCATAGAAGCATGTTTACTAATAAGTTTAAGTTCACCTTTAACATTAGCCATATAATCACCCAAGTGTTCAAGCATATTTGAATTGTATTTCAATTGTCTACCAAAATAAGCATTAAAGTCTTCTTGCTTAGCCATAAATTTATCAAACTCATCTAAGCATGGGCTAGCAAATTTAGTAAATGGGATTTCAGCTTTATCATATGTATAGAGAGAATTTACCTTTACTACCTGCGTTGGGTTATCAAGACCATGATTTTCTTCAATAGGTAATGGATTAAGATTATATGTTTCTTCAACAGGCGGTAAATTAAGACCATGTATTTCTGCAATAGGAGGTAAATTCTTAACATCTTCAGCTTTAATACCTTTTTCTTTCATAGATTTCTTTGCCTCTTGCATATCTTCAGGACTGAGAAATAGAATACCCCTCTTCTTCGGAGTTGGTTTAGGAATAGGCTCAGGAGTTGGCTACGGAGGTATCCAATTATTTTCATTTGTCAATATATTATTCAATAGAATTTCAGCTTCATTCGGTGTTCTTTTCCTGAAAACAAAACCAGCACAACTATCCAGGTAATCTCTGGAGGCATCGGTTAGTCCATTATAGAAGATATCAAGTATTTCATTTTTCTTAAGAGGATGATCATGCAAAGCATTAAGTAATTGGAGAAGCCTCCCCCAAGCTTGTGGGAGATTCTCTTCTTTAGTTTGCACAAAATTATATATATCCCTTAAAGCAGCTTGTTTCTTATGAGGAGGGAAATATTTAGCAGAGAAGTAATAAATCATATCCTGGGGACTACGCACACAACCAGGATCAATAGAATTATACCATATCTTAGCATCACCCTTTAATGAGAACGGAAATATTTTAAGGATGTAAAAGTAACGAGTTCTCTCATCTTTAGTGAACAGGATAGCTATATCATTCAATTTAGTAAGATGTGCCACAACAGTTTCAGATTCATAACCATGAAAAGGATCAGATTCAACCAAAGTAATTATATCAGGACCAATAGAGAATTCATAATCCTTATTAGTAACAAAGATAGGTGAAGTAGCAAAAGCAGGGTCAGGTTTCATTCTAGCATTTAGAGATTGCTTACTCCATTTAGCAAATAACCTTTTGAGTTCATTTCTATTTTTGCAAGCTAAAATAGCTAAAGAAGCTTCTTGATCAAAAACATAACCCTTAGGAATAACAAGTGATTCTTCATCATCACTTTCATCAGTATCATCAGATTCAATATTTTCAATTTCTCTATCTCTAGCAAGTTGTTCATCAAGAAATTTACCAAGTGGCACAGTAGTATAAAGCATAGAAGTAGTTTCATCATAAGTATCATGCATAGCAGAAGTGGCATCATCAATAACATGCGACATATCAGAATGAATAGCAGAAGCAGGTGTAGTTGTCGCAAGCTTACTCAAAACAGAAGGTGAATCAAGTGTAGAGCTAGATGGCAGTTCCTTACCTCCCCTCGTAGTTGAGGGATAGATTTTGGTTTTTGGATCTCTCAAGTTCTTCATAATGATAAGCAGATATATATCCCTAGTGACTCAAAGAATAGAGCTACGCTCCCCGGCAATGGCGCCAGAACATAGTCTTGATAACCCACAAGTATAGGGGATCGCAACATTTTTCGAGGGTAAAGTATTCAACCCAAATTTATTAATTCGACACAAGGGGAGCCAAAGAATACTCTCAAGTATTAGCAGCTGAGTTCTCAATTCAACCACACCCGGAAACTTAGTATCTGCAGCAAAGTATTTAGTAGCAAAATAATATGATAGTAGTGGTGACGGTAACAAAAGGTAACGGTAGTAAAAGCAATGTTTTTGGTATTTTGTAGTAATGATAGCAATAGCAACGGGAAAGTAAATAAGTGAAGAACAATATATGGAAAGCTCGTAGGCAATGGATCGGTGATGGAGAATTATGCCGGATGCGGTTCATCATGTAACAGTCATAACCTAGGGTGACACAGAACTAGCTCCAGTTTGTCAATGTAATGTAGGCATGTATTCCAAATATAGTCATACGTGCTTATGGAAAAGAACTTGCATAACATCTTTTGTCCTACCCTCCCGTGGCAGCGGGGTCCTTACAGAAACTAAGGGATATTAAGGCCTCCTTTTAATAGAGAACTGGAACAAAGCATTAACACATAGTGAATACATGAACTCCTCAAACTACGGTCATCACCGGTAAGTATACCGATTATTGTCACTTCGGGGTTAACGGATCATAACACATAATAGGTGACTATAGACTTGCAAGATAGGATCAAGAACACTCAGATATTGATGAAAACATAATAGGTTCAGATCTGAAATCATGGCACTCGGGCCCAAGTGACAAGCATTAAGCATAGCAAAGTCATAGCAACATCAATCTCAGAACATAGTGGATACTAGGGATCAAACCCTAACAAAACTAACTCGATTACATGATAGATCCCATCCAACCCATCACCGTTGAGGGAGTCCTGGATTAGGGGGTCTCCGGACAGCTGGACTATATCCTTTGGCCGGACTGTTGGACTAGGAAGATACAAGATTGAAGACTTCGTCCCGTGTCCGGATGGGACTCTCCTTGGCATGGAAGGCAAGCTAGGCAATACGGATATGTATATCTCCTCCTTTGTAACCGACCTTGTGTAACCCTAGCCCCCTCCGGTGTCTATATAAACCGGAGGGCTTTAGTCCGTAGGACAACATACAATCATACCATAGGCTAGCTTCTAGGGTTTAGCCTCTCTGATCTCGTGGTAGATCAACTCTTGTACTACTCATATTATCAAGAATAATCAAGCAGGACGTAGGGTTTTACCTCCATCAAGAGGGCCCAAACCTGGGTAAAACATTGTGTCCCCTGCCTCCTGTTACCATCCGCCTTAGACGCATAGTTCGGGACCCCCTACCCGAGATCCGCCGGTTTTGACACCGACATTGGTGCTTTCATTGAGAGTTCCACTATACCGTTGCCGTAAGGAAGGATGCCTCGTCTCGTTGTTAAAAACAACATTACCGCCGGGGGAGCCCTGGCTGTCGTCCAAACTCTCCGGCTAGGCAGTTTCATCATGACCGCCCGTTCGGCTGCTGCACCGACGATGACTTCTTGGGTCATCGAAAACAGCCTCCACGTCGGCTCGGAATTCGCCGAACAGATGGATCCAATGGAGCTCTCTTCCCTAAACGAGCTCTTGGATCGCATCGCCGCCTTGGGAGTCCCTATGGACTATGATCGGATTGGGCTTAAACCCGATCAAAGGGAGGTTAACTCTCCACCGGCCACCCATCATATCACGGTGGTGGAGGAACAATGCGGCGATTCTTCCTCTATCTTGAGGACTAACTATGTCTGGATTCCTGAGCTCTTCATGTCGGATACCTGTTTACAGGAGGACATCACCCAAGCCCTGAACCTAGAGTCAGGCAGCAGGTCAGACTTATCGGGCAACACTACGAAACCCGAACTTCCAGGATTGGAAACTCCTCGGCCCCTGGGTCTCAGATCGAATAGGGGTTCGGACTCAAATCCACCCACCCACCCATACATAAACGATCTTTCCCACATCAGGCAAGAGGCCCATGAAACAGTACATCATTATTGGGCCAGATTCCTACTTGTGATGAACAAGGTTAAGGACTATCGCGAGGGAGACACAGTCTCATTTTTCTGCAATAATTGCACGGACAAGGGAATCCTTAACGCCTTAAGTCGCCGTGACATATCACGCTTCGCTGACTTGGCGTCCATAGTACGAAAGTACTATGCGATGGAAAGCGCCTGGAAAACCGAAACGACATTTTGGGATAATCCGGCTCGAAATATACACCCAGTCCAAAGTAAAAGGGTGCACTATCATAAGACACCCGAGTTAGTTACAAAGAAACAAAAACCCTCTACAGGGCATGGAACCGTATTGGAGGGATGGCTTAATGGACCCTGCAAAATTCATAGTACGGCGGATACCATACCAACACACAGCCTTAGAGCATGTTGGATACTCCGGCAGGTGGCCAAAAGCTATGAGGATCTTCTCATCCCAAATGCCACAGAGCACCATACCGTGGATAACAATACAGTATTAACAGTCTTTGAAACCTTCGCATCAAATAATAGGCGCAAGCGAACACTCCGCAGCCTCGCCAAAATCTGCCACGTGGCAGCAATGAATCCATGGAGTGACACGGCTATTACCTTCAATGCCAGCGACGAACCTAAATTTCGAACAGCCCGAGCACCAACTGCACTGGTCCTCAGTCCAATTGTGGACGGCTTTCGACTCACCAAAGTACTCATGGACAGCGGCAGTGGATTGAACCGCATCTATGAGGAAACTCTTCAAAAAATGGAAATAGACTGGAACCGCATTCAGCAAAGCAGCAAACCTTTAGAGGAATCATCCCCAGTCGGGAAGTACGCTGTGCTGGGAAAATCACACTAGACATGGTATTCGGCACACCGTAGAATTATAGGTCCGAAGAAATTACATTCCAAGTGGCCCCGTTCAGTAGTGGATACCACGCCCTTTTAGGACGGGAGGCGTTCACGATCTTCCAAGCCGTACCCCATTATGGGTGCATGAAGCTTAAAATGCCCGGGCCCAACGGAATCATCACTCTCGCTAGTGATCCGGACACAGCACTCCACGCCGAAAACAAAACAGTCGCATTGGCCCTCGAGGCATTATCCGAAGCTCTTTCGGCCGAGGAATTAACCGCGCTACGCTCCACAGTGGACAGGGACGACGTGATACTTGACAAGAGATCCAAGTCCACCTCTTTTAAACCAGTGGATGAAATAGTCAAATTCCAAGTCCACCCAACGGACCCTACAAAAACAGCCTCCATCGGGGCACAGTTAAACCCCGCCGTGGACGCCGCACTACGAGAGTTCTTGCGCGAGAATTGGGACATATTCGCCTGGCACCCCTCAGACATGCTAGGAATCCCACGCAGGCTGGCCGAGCACAACCTCAATATTCTAAAGGGATTCAAGCCGGTCAAGCAGACTCTTCGGTGTTTCTATGAACCTAAGAGACAAGCTATGGGAGAGGAACTAGCCAAGTTATTGGAGGCCAGATTCATTAGAGAAATTAAACACCTGGACTGGCTAGCAAACCTGGTGATGGTACCAAAGAAGGACAAATCCTGGCGCCTATGTGTCGATTTCAAGGACCTCAACAAGGCTTGCCCAAAGGATCCCTTCCCCCTCCCCCGCATTGATCAAATTATCGATGCTACCGCAGGACACGAGTTATTGTGTTTCCTCGACGCATACTCCGGCTACCACCAAATCAAGATGGCGGAGTCCGACCAAGCCGCAACGGCATTTATCACACCACACGGCCCCTTCTGTTTCAACACAATGCCTTTTGGGCTCAAGAACGCCGACGCAACATATCCGCGCATGATTCAGACATGTTTGGAGAAACATATCGGCAAAACAGTAGAGGCATACGTAGTTGATGTGGTCATCAAAACCAAACACGTCGACTCTCTAATAGACGACTTGAGGCTCACATTCGACAACCTCCGAACATACGACATCAAGCTCATTCCGGAAAAATGTGTTTTCGGCGTACCAGCTGGAAAGCTCCTGGGCTTCATTGTCTCCAGTAGAGGAATTGAATCTAATCCGGCCAAAATCCGAGCTCTGTCATAGTTGGCTATCCCAGCGGACCTCAAATAAATCCAGAAATTAACTGGATGTGTGGCGGCTCTAAGCCGCTTTATCTCCCGCGTAGGAGAAAAGGCATTACCCCTTTATCGCCTCCTTCGACGCACCAAACACTTCGAGTGGACGGATGCTGCCACAGCCGGATTGGAAGAAATAAAAGCCATACTGGCAACCAACCCAATCCTGGCCGCGCCAAACATCGGCGAACCAATGTTGTTGTACATTGCGGCAACTCATCAGGTTGTAAGCGCAGTGCTCGTCGTCGAACGAGAAGCGGACGGACATAAATTCCCTCTTCAAAAGCCGGTATATTATGTATCCATTGTCCTCACTCCATGCAAATAACGGTACCCACATTATCAAAAGATAGCCTATGCGGTATTCATGGCATCCCGGAAGCTGCGACACTACTTTCAAGAGTGTTTGATTACAATAGCCTCAGAAGTGCCACTTAATGATATTATAAACAACCGCGACGTCATGGGCCGGATTGACAAATGGGCCATTGAGCTCCTCCCGTTCGACATAACATACAAACCATGGTGAGCCATTAAATCGCAAGTATTGGCCGACTTTGTCGCCGAATGGACGGAAGCCGAACTCCCTAAAGAGTACGGTGCATACTCCAATTGGATCATGCACTTTGACAGCTCCAAAATGCTGGCTGGTCTAGGGGCTGGCGTCGTCCTGACGTCCCCAACCGGAGATACAGTTCAATACGTACTACAGATACTATATACAGACTCCAACAACGCATCTGAATACGAAACCCTGTTACATGGTCTCCGGATGGCAGTTTCCATGGGCATTCAACGCCTGGAGGTGCGTGGGGATTCGAACCTCGCAATATCCCAAATAAATGGAGACTTCGATGCCAAGAATCCGAAGATGGCGGCCTATCGCAACGCCGTCCTAAAGATGTCAGCTCGGTTCGAGGGGCTCGAATTTCACCATGTGGCTCGGGAAAACAACCAGGCGGTGGATATCCTCGCTCGCATCGGCGCCAAACGTGATGTGATCCCCCAACATCTTTTTGGAAAGGTTGTTTAAGCCATCCGTGGTATGGGAAGGGGACACCGGTAACAATAGTCTGGACCCGACCAAAATGCTCGATACCGAACACTCTGACATAATCGGAGGCTCTGCCACCGAAATAACACCTTCAGCCCATGTAATAATGGCCATCATCGCCCCATGGTCAGAACCATTCCCAGTGATCTAAGCCTACAGGGTCCATGAGGGAGAGCTGTATAAAAAAATCACTACCGGAGTCCTTCAAAGGTGCATCTCTGAAGAGGAAGGGAAGAAAATTTTGGCAGAAATTCATGCCGGACTCGGCGGCCACAACGCCGCAGCCCGGGCCCTTGTAATCAAGGCCTTCCATAAAGGATTTTATTGGCCAACGGCCCGAGTAGATGCACAAGACTTGGTCCAACACTGCGTCGGTTGCCAGCTTTTTGCAAACCAAAGCCACATGCCACCCACCGCCCTCCAAATAGTCCCCATTACCTGGCCCTTCGCGGTCTGGGGGCTTGACATGGTTGGACCCCTTAAAGGGGGAACCCATAAGAAAAAAATACTTACTGGTCATGGTGGATAAATTCACCAAATGGATAGAAGCCAAACCTATTAAAACGGAGAATCCGTACCGCTGATAGACTTCATATCCGGGGTTGTACACCATTATGGCGTCCCCCACAGCATCATCACTCACAACGGTATGAACTTTACGGCCGACGAGGTAAAACTATGGTGCAGCAACATGGGCATCAAGCTCGATTATGCTTCTGTCTATCACCCACAAACCAACGGCCAAGTTGAGCGAGCAAATGGTCTTATCATGAGTGGCATCAAACCCAGATTAGTGCGGTCCTTAAAGGAATCTAACACGCACTGGGTAGAGGAGCTCGACTCCGTACTCTGGGGGCTGCGGACCACGCTGAATCGTACTACCGGATACACACCCTTCTTTATGGTGTACGGCGTAGAGGCGGTTCTGCCCTGCGACATAATTCATGACTCACCTCGAGTACGCATGTACGAAGAAAGAGAAGCCGAGCTCGATCAGCAGGACAATCTGGACACCCTGGAGGAGGAGCGCGACGTGGCAAAAGCCCGTTCCGCATTCTATCAGCAACAGGCTCGAAGATACCAAAGCAGAGAAGTACGGGCCAAAACTTCTAACATTGGCGAGCTAGTTCTACGCCTGCCGGAGAAGAAAAAGACCAAGCTCGAGCCCAAATGGGAAGGTCCCTTCATTATTGACCAAGTTCTGACCGATGGAGCATACCATCTGCGGGATGCATCGAATTATTGACTTGAGCCGAACCCATGGAACGCAGCCAGGCTTCGAAGATTCTACGCCTAGTGTCGGACTCTATGTTCGTCTCCTTCCTATGTCCATTTTTAGCATTTACATTATCTTTCTTTTTTCTCTTTCTTTCTTTTATTCTTTCTCAAGGCCTTCAAGGGCCAACTTGTGCCTTGCTTGCACACTATTGACACGCTAACCGCGCTCGTTATACCTGGGGGCTTCTTACACAGAAGCTTAATTATTTATCTGGGCTTCATGCCCCGCACATGTGTTATTCTTCCGCATGTACCTTTTCTTTGCCATTATAAGCATCGATATGACTTAAGTTTTGGCCAAGCTGGGTTGCCTGGCTCTTGTATTTATGCCCTACGTTCCCATTAATTCGGCTAGGGTATAAGGGGAGCACCTCTGCGATTGTTACTCCCGGGTCAGTCGGATGTGTACCTCAGACTGGGTGAAGCCGAAAGCTAGCGTTCTTAAGGGAATATTCGGTCAGTGAACAAAAGATGATTTTTATTCATTTTCCATATATGCCCCCAGATGTTTTTGCCCGCGTCTCCTCTCGCAGTCCGGACATGCACTTTAGGGCATGCGTACCCAGGGAAAGGAACCCCTAACGGAACTATTCTCCCTGGAAGATGTTTCTTACTACCCATGTAATATAACATAACTAGTTGGGTACTTGTCTGTTCAAGCACTAATGACCCCTATGCCTGGTTTCCACGCATACCCCGGTTCTTATATAACTGAGCAGGTATTCGGACACACTCCAGACTATCGGGTCCCGAGGTTGAAGCGAAAAGGTCCGCCATGACAAATGATTTACAATCCGGCTAGAAGGCATCATACATGTCACTTTAATTACGTAGTCATGTAGACTGACTATATTCCTCTTCTATATCATCCAATAGGCTGTCTAGCCTACAATCCTGTTGGTAATACTTTGCGGCTAATTCTACTTTCCCATACACTAAGCTAACGGGGATCTCTTTCCCATCGGGCCCCACAGGTCCGACCTCGGCCATGTGGTTTGGGTCACCCTTGGTATACCGCGTCTTCACCATGGCCCAGGCTTCCCTGGCACCTTGATGGCAGGCCGATATCTTCCATAATCAGAAGCTCCGCCGTGCTCCCTTGTGCTTCTCCACAAGCTCTCCAATGCCTTCTGGCAGGGAGACGGATGGCCACAAGGCCTGGGCAATACCTTGCATCACCTACCGAACTTGTTCGTGCAGTTGTGAAAGCTCGGGTAGAAGATCACCCGCAGACCCGGGCATCTCCTCCGTGGGACGACCCGTCAGCATACCTGCAGACATAACTCTGTTAGCCGGCTTCTCCGCCCCCCCTTTTAAGGGTTCGTTCAAGCACTTACTGAAAATGCCGCGTCGAAGCCGCTTATTCTCCTTCTAGGAGTCCGCAAGCTGGGCTCGAACATCTTTCAGTTCCACGCTCAGCTTGGTATTGGCATCTTGGAGATTGTTTTTCTCCTGTCTGACCTCAGTCTGCACGCGTTCGCCAGCCTTTAGCTGTCATACGACATGCTGGTCCTCCGGATTCTCTCTGGATTCATCTGCAACATCTATTGTTAGATCTGCAGCCACGCCGCACGCTATATGGTACCCATCATTCTTTGAAACAAATGTTACCAGCTGGGGACTTTTTAGGTTCCTTCAATGCGACAACGGCGGCCCAAAGTTGGGTCTTGCATTCCTCTAGCTCCTGTGACAGTCGAGTATTCTTCTTTGTAAGAACCTGCACAATAGATGATCCTTAAATCAGTTATGCTAACTGCTTCAAGTCTCAGGGGCTACTGATACACATAATCGTCAGATTTTCTTACCCGTACATCCCTTACATACTGGTCCGTGGCTCTGGCTAGACCATTTTGAGCAGCACGGAGGTACGCATCTCCAGAATTGAAGGCATCAAATGCCTCTGGTGAGAAGCAAGCGTCACGGAGTACGGCCCGGTGACGCCTATGATTCATGGCGCTCCCCACTTCTGAATTTGTAGCGGATAGTCTATCTGCATCCTCTATAGGGGGAGTATCCGGCGTCCGCCCCATGTCAGCTTCCGCCTCTATGTCCGGTCCTGGAGCCCGACTGGTGGAAGCATGATCGGCAGCCTCACCAGACATATTCCGGCGAGCGTTTTTTCTGTTAAAGAAACATGGACGTCATTACATTTTGAGAAAGACGACAACCACGGAGCGGGGTTTTTGTCATACCTCTGCGCCGGCGTCTCTATCCTAACCACCTTCCTTTTTGGCCTGCCCGGCCTCGGTGCCTCTTGTTGGCGAGTTGCTGCGGGTTCGGCACGGCGTCCCAAATACCTTCCCTATAAAACACCATATGTATGTGGTAGGTGAAGTGTCTAAAAGGGGATCCTAGTTTTTGGAGTTGTGATTTTTTGGTTTTTCTTACGTGCGACGCAGGAAGCAGTCTGGGATAGTCGGCTGTAATGGCCACCATGGCGTCATCACAGCTTAATTGATAGAACTGTCGGTCTATCAGCTCCACGAATATGTCCAGATCTTCTTCAAGTCCGGGACCGAGGGCCCGGTCAGGGTCCTCTGGTTGTGGAGATGGGTTGTTGACCTCCCTTATGGCTTTTCGCAGTTCCTGCCGCAAAAAGGCAAGGTGAGTACCTATGACAAAGAATGCGGGAAGAATGGGAGTAAGGAGATATAATTCACCCAGCTTGGAGGGTTGTACATGGAGAATCCATCCCGTGGCTTGATGCGGATGAACTCCTCTTCCTCTCCCTTGAACAACTTGGGCATAATTTTTGCTAAAGCAGCAGCGTTGTCCAGATCCTTACGCCCGCAAGGGGTGGCATCATCTTCCCCATTAAAACACCACAGGGGTGCCCTCGATATTGAAGTGGCTGCACTCCCCGCATTATGCATATTGACATAACCTCGATTACTGTCAATCCTGATTGAGCCAGCGCTTTAATCCGGTTCATCAGGTAAAGGACTTCTCCGTTGTCTTCCTCCTGGGAGCTCTATGGGCACCAACTTCTGCGTTTCTTCAGAGGAGCATTGTTGAACTCAAGAAGACCCCGCCGAACAGGGTCCGGAAGGGGGACGTCCTCCATATAAAACCATTTCGAAGGCCAGTCTTCGGACGTCTTCTTCGGAGTACCGGACAGGTATCCGGTTTCGGCGGTGCTCCATATTTCGGCTCCGCCCACTTGATAAAGTGACCCCTTCTGTGTGCGGGGGACGAGGCAAAATAACCTTTTCCATAGCTCAAAATGAGCCTCGCATCCTAGGAATAACTCGTAGAGGGCAACATAGCCGGCGATGTGTAATATGGAAGCAGGGGTGAAATTATGCAGTTGGAGGCCGTAAAACTCCAGGAGCCCGCGGAGGAACGGATGAATTGGAAATCCGAGTCCCCTTAATAAGTAAGGAACAAGGCATACCCGCTCCCCCGTAGAGGGGCTGGGGAAGCTCTCCGCTTGCTCCCCTCCATTGTAGGTGGCGAGCCCGGCTTGGACGGGAACCATATACGCTGGAGGGAGAAATCCCTTAGTCTGCAGTTCGACTAATCGACTGTGTGGGACGGAACACCTCTCCCAATCACCGGGCTTAGGGCTACGGGGGCGGGAGGAGGAGCTGTGGTTGTCGGCCATGCTGGAGTGGATTTTTCCGAAGCGCGCTCCGATGGATTCTGAGGATGATATGGATTGGATATAAGAATCCCCATCGCTTTAATAGACAATTTATTTATCTGGATAGGAGGGCGAATCTAAAAACACCCTGGCTCCTCGTATTCATTCGATGCGTGGAAGATAACCCTTATTGGGCGCAGAAGCCAAGAGGTCCAACATTTATGGGGCCGGACACTGCTTAACAAACATTCGAAATTTGGAGAAGAACCCGCCTTGCAATGCCGAAGACAATACTGCGTGTCGGACTTGACGTCATTTAAGCCTGGATCGGGGGCTACTGAGGGAGTCCTAGATTAGGGGGTCTCCGGACAGCCGGAGTATATCCTTTGGCCGGACTGTTGGACTATGAAGATACAAGATTGAAGACTTCGTCCCGTGTCCAGATGGGACTCTCCTTGGCGTGGAAGGCAAGCTTGGCAATACAGATATGTCTATCTCCTCCTTTGTAACCGACCTTGTGTAACCCTAGCCCCCTCCGGTGTCTATATGAACCGGAGGGCTTTAGTCCGTAGGACAACATACAATCATACCATAGGCTAGCTTCTAGGGTTTAGCCTCTCTGATCTCGTGGTAGATCAACTCTTGTACTACTCATATTATCAAGAATAATCAAGCAGGACGTAGGGTTTTACCTCCATCAAGAGGGCCCGAACCTGGGTAAAACATTGTGTCCCCTGCCTCCTATTACCATCCGCCTTAGACGCACAATTCGGGACCCCCTACCCGAGATCCGCCGGTTTTGACACCGACATTGGTGCTTTCATTGAGAAGCCTCCCCCAAGCTTGTGGGAGACTCTCTTCTTTAATTTGCACAAAATTATATATATCCCTTAAAGCAGCTTGTTCCTTATGAGCAGGGAAATATTTAGCAGAGAAGTAATAAATCATATCCTGGGGACTACGCACACAACCAGGATCAAGAGAATTAAACCATGTCTTAGCATCACCCTTTAATGAGAACGGAAATATTTTAAGGATGTAAAAGTAACGAGTTCTCTCATCTTTAGTGAACAGGGTAGCTATATCATTCAATTTAGTAAGATGTGCCACAACAGTTTCAGATTCATAACCATGAAAAGGATCAGATTCAACCAAAGTAATTATATCAGGATCAACAGAGAATTCATAATCCTTATCAGTAACAAAGATAGGTGAAGTAGCAAAAGCAGGGTCAGGTTTCATTCTAGCATTTAGAGATTGCTTACTCCATTTAGCTAATAACCTCTAGAGTTCATTTCTATTTTTGTAAGCTAAAATAGCTAAAGAAGCTTCTTGATCAAAAACATAACCCTTCGGAATAACAAGTGATTCTTCATCATCACTTCCATCACTATCATCAGATTCAATATTTTCAATTTCTCTAGCTCTAGCAAGTTGTTCATCAAGAAATTTACCAAGTGGCACAGTAGTATCAAGCATAGAAGTAGTTTCATCATAAGTATCATGTATAGCAGAAGTGGCATCATCAATAACATGCGACATATCAGAACGAATAGCAGAAGGAGGTGTAGTTGTCGCAAGCTTACTCAAAACAGAAGGTGAATCAAGTGTAGAGCTAGATGGCAGTTCCTTACCTCCCCTCGTAGTTGAGGGATAGATTTTGGTTTTTGGATCTCTCATGTTCTTCATAATGATAAGCAGATATATATCCCAAGTGACTCAAAGAATAGAGCTATGCTCCCCGGCAACGGCGCCAGCACATAGTCTTGATAACCCATAAGTATAGGGGATCACAACAGTTTTCGAGGGTAAAGTATTCAACCCAAATTCATTAATTCGACACAAGGGGAGCCAAAGAATACTCTCAATTATTAGCAGCTGAGTTCTCAATTCAACCACACCTGGAAACTTAGTATCTGCAGCAAATTATTTAGTAGCAAAATAATATGATAGTAGTGGTGACGGTAACAAAAGGTAACGGTAGTAAAAGCAATGTTTTTGGTATTTTGTAGTAATGATAGAAATAGCAACGGGAAAGTAAATAAGTGAAGAACAATATATGGAAAGCTCGTAGGCAATGGATCGGTGATGGAGAATTTTGCCGGATGCGGTTCATCATGTAACAGTCATAACCTAGGGTGACACAGAACTAGCTCCAGTTCGTCAATGTAATGTAGGCATGTATTCCAAATATAGTCATACGTGCTTATTGAAAAGAACTTGCATAACATCTTTTGTCCTACCCTCCCGTGGTAGCGGGGTCCTTACGGAAACTAAGGGATATTAAGGCCTCCTTTTAATAGAGAACTGGAACAAAGCATTAACACGTAGTGAATACATGAACTCCTCAAACTACGGTCATCACCGGTAAGTATCCCGATAATTGTCACTTCGGGGTTAATGGATCATAACACATAATAGGTGACTATAGACTTGCAATATAGGATCAAGAACACTCATATATTGATGAAAACATAATAGGTTCAGATCTGAAATCATGGCACTCGGGCCCTAGTGACAAGCATTAAGCATAGCAAAGTCATAGCAACATCAATCTCAGAACATAGTGGATACTAGGGATCAAACCCTAACAAAACTAACTCGATTACATGATAGATCCCATCCAACCCATCACCGTTGAGGGAGTCCTGGATTAGGGGGTCTCTGGACAGCCGGACTATATCCTTTGGCCGGACTGTTGGACTATGAAGATACAAGATTGAAGACTTCGTCCCGTGTTCGGATGGGACTCTCCTTGGCGTGGAAGGCAAGCTAGGCAATACTGATATGTATATCTCCTCCTTTGTAACCGACCTTGTGTAACCCTAGCCCCCTCCGGTGTCTATATAAACCGGAGGGCTTTAGTCCGTAGGACAACATACAATCATACCATAGGCTAGCTTCTAGGGTTTAGCCTCTCTGATCTCGTGGTAGATCAACTCTTGTACTACTCATATTATCAAGAATAATCAGGCAGGATGTAGGGTTTTACCTCCATCAAGAGGGCCCGAACCTGGGTAAAACATTGTGTCCCCTGCCTCCTGTTACCATCCGCCTTAGACGCACAGTTCGGGACCCCCTACCCGAGATCCGCTGGTTTTGACACCAACAACCGTCCAGCAAGCCTACGATGGAATTACTCACGCACGGCGGTGAGCATCATGAAATTGGTGATGGAGGATGGTTGATGATGATGATGGCGACAGATTCCCCTCTTCGGAGCCCCGAACGGACTCCAGATCAGCCCTCTAGAAAGGTTCTAGGGCTTGGCGGCGGCTCCGTATCGTAAAACGCGATGATTTCTTCTCTCTGATTTTTTTCTCCCCGAAACACAATATATGGAGTTGGAGTTGGAGTCGGAGAGGCAACAGGGGCCCCATGAGGTAGGGGGCACGCCCTAGGGGGGCAGGCGCGCACCCCACCCTCGTGGACAGGTGGTGGGCCCCCTAGCCTTCATCTTTTGCAGGTATTTTTCATATTTTCTGAAAAGTTGCTCCATGAAGTTTCAGGTCATTCCGAGAACGTTAGTTTCTGCACATAAATAACACCATGGTAATTCTGCTGAAAACAGCGTCAGTCCGGGTTAATTCCATTCAGATCATGCAAGTTAGAGTCCAAAACAAGGGCAAAAGTTTTTGGAAAAGTAGATACGATGGAGACGTATCAGCCTCCAAAACCCAAGGGTGGAGTGTTTATACTATACTGGTAGAAAACACCAAGTACATTTGGAAACCAGGTGATCCAGTCATAATGCTTGAACAAACAAGCTATATTTGGGGAGTTATGTTATATTACTTTTAAATGTAAGAAACATCTTCCAAGAAGAATAGTTCTGTTAAGGATTCCTCTACCTGGGTCAGCATGCATGTAGGCATGACTAGGCTGTGAAGCGAAAGAATCGTAGGCGTCTGTGTATTTTTTGTTAGTTTATAGTGCTACGAAGGCAGTTCATTATTTGTCTGCCGACCAGTTATTCCCTTAAGAACGCTAGCTTTCGGCTTCACCCGTCTGATGTACATGTCTGGATGACCCGGTTGTAACAATCGCAAGGATGCTCCCTTTATGACCTAGCTGAATAATCAGTAACATAGGGCATAAGCACAGGAGCCAGGCAACCCATCTTGGCAAAATCTTAGGTCATAGAGGTGCATATAATGGCGAAGACAAGACGTATATGAGTAAGCAATACACATGTATATGGTGAGCCTTATGCTCGACACAAAAGAGCTTCTATTTGAAGGAAGCCCCCAGTTATATTGGGGTGAGTACATTTAAAGATGTATTCCCCATGAGTGTGCGGCTGACCCGAACACACGCTAGAAATCGTAAAACAAATGAAAAGAAGGAAGGGAACGAAGAGGAAAAAAGGTAATGAACAACGTGTCCGGACTTAGGCGTAGAATCTTCGGAGTCTGGCAGCGTTCCATGGGTTCGGCTCTAAGCGATTGTCCGATGCATTACAAAGGTGATAGGCTCCTCCGATGAAAACTTCATATATAATGAAGGGACCCTCCCATTTGGGCTTGAGCTTGTCCTTTTTCTTCTCTGGTAGGCGTAGAACGAGTTCACCGACATTATAAGTCTTGGCCCGCACTTCTGTGCTTAGGTATCTTCGAGCTTGTTGTTGGTAGAATGTGGAACGAGTTTTGGCGATGTCGCGCTCCTCCTCCAGGCCATCTAAGTCATCTTGCTGATCGAGCTTGGCCTCTCCCTCTTCGTAGATGCGCACTCGAGGTGAGTCAAGAATAATATCGCAGGGCAAGACGGCCTCTACGCCGTACACCATGAAGAACGGTGTGTATCCGCTCATGCGATTGGGTGTGGTCCACAGCCCCCAGAGTATGGATTCGAGCTCCTCCACCCAGTGTTAATCTGACTCCTTTAAGGATCACACTAGTCTGGGTTTAATGCTGCTCATTATCAGGCCATTGGCCCGTTCGACTTGACCGTTTGTTTGAGGGTGATATACGGAGGCGTAATCGAGCTTGATGCCCAGATTAGCACACCAAGTTTTTATCTCGTCGGCTATGAAGTTAGAGCCATTGTCGGTGATGATGCTGTGTGGGACACCATAAAGGTGTACCACACTCGATATGAGATCTATCACTGGCCCGGCTTCAGCTGTTTTGACTGGCTTGGCCTCTATCCACTTAGTGAATTTATCTACCATGACCAGTAGGTATTTTTTATTATGGCTTCCCCCCTTAAGTGGTCCGACCATGTCAAGCCCCCATACTGCAAAAGGCCAAGTCATGGGGATTGTTCGTCGGGCGGTAGGCGACATATAGCTTTGATTGGCGAAAAGCTGGCATCCTATACTATGTTGAACGAGGTCTTGTGCATCTCCTCGGGCCGTAGGCCAGAAAAACCCAGTACGGAAGGCCTTAGTTACAAGAGCCCAAGCTGCGGCATGATGGCCGCCAAGACCAGCATGGATTTCAGCCAAGAGCTGCTGCCCCTCTTCTTCGGAGATACATCTTTGAAGGACTCCGGTAGTACTTTTCTTGTAGAGCTCTCCTTCATGAACCTTGTAGGCTTTCGAGCATCGAATGATGCAACGAGCCTCATTCTGGTCCTCAGGAAGCTCCTGCTTATTAAGGTAGGCCAGGAAGGGTTCGGTCCATGGAGCGATTACTACCAGGATTACATGGGCGGAAGGCGTTGGTTCTGTGCCCGAGCCCCCTATGATATATGAATCATGTTCGGCATCTAGGGGCATGATCGTCGCCGGACTGTTGGTTTCGCTCTCGTCCTGCCATACTATGGATGGCTTGAAGAGCCTCTCCACAAAGGCGTTAGGTGGGACGGGGTCGCGCTTAGCGCCCATTCGAGCAAGGATGTTCGCTGCTTGGTTACTGTCTCGGGCCACGTGATGGAACTCAAGCCCTTCGAACTGAGCTGATATTTTGAGCATGGAATTGCGGTAAGCCGCCATCTTTGGATCTTTTGCATCGAATTCGCTATTTATTCGGGATATTGCGAGATTTGAACCCCCTCATACCTCAAGGCGTTGCATGCCCATGGAAACAGCCATCCGAAGACCATGCAGTAGTGCCTCATATTCAGCTGCGTTGTTAGAGTCCGTATACATGATTTGCAATACGTAGCAGACTGTGTCCCCTGTAGGGGATGTTAGGATGACACCGGCCCCCGATCCAGCTAACATTTTAGAGCCGTCGAAGTAGATCACCCAGTTGGAGTATGTGCCATACTCTTTAGGGAGTTTGGCTTCTGTCCATTCGGCGACGAAGTCGGCTAACACCTGAGATTTAATATCTTGGTGTGGCTTGTACGTTATTTCGAATGGTAAGAGCTCGATAGCCCATTTTGCAGTTCGGCCTGTGGCATCTCGATTGTTTATGATATCATTGACGGGTACCTCGGAGGCCACCATGATCGAACACTCTTGAAAGTAGTGTCGCAGCTTCCGAGATGCCATGAAAATTGCATATCCTATTTTTTGGTAGTGCGGGTATCGGGATTTGCATGGTGTGAGAACCGCCAATACATAGTATACTGGTTTTTGGAGAGGGAATTTATGTCCCTCTTCCTCTCGTTCAACGACGAGCACCGTGCTCACCACCTGGTGAGTTGCAGATATATACAGTAGCATGGGTTCACCAATGTTCGGTGCGGCAAGTATTGGATTGCTTGCAAGCAGAGTTTTTGTTTCTGCCAGCCCGGCTATTGCCGCGTCCGTCCATTCAAAGTGGTCGGTACGCCGAAGCAGATGATATAGTAGCAGCGCTTTTTCTCCCAATCTGGAGATAAAGCGGCTTAAAGTTGCCATGCACCCAGGTAGTTTTTGGACCTATTTTAGGTCTATTGGTGTCGCCAACTGTGACAAGGCTCGGATTTTGGCTTGGTTTGCTTCGATTCCTCTATTGGAAACGATGAACCCGAGCAACTTTCCGGCCAGAGCACCAATAACACATTTTTCCAGATTGAGTCGTATGTCATATGTTCGGAGGTTGTCGAACGTGAGACGTAAGTCATCCACCAATGATTCAACGTGTTTGGTTTTGATGACAACATCATCTACATATGCCTCAACCGTCTTGCCAATTTGTTTTTCCAGGCATGTTTGAATCATGCGTTGGTAGTGTAACACCCACGATGTGGCTATATCTCCCACGTGTCGAGGCACGACTTAGAGGCATAACCGCATGGTGGTTTTGTCGCAAGTGGGGTAATCTTCACAGAATCCCATGAACTAAATAAGAAAGGGATAAAGAATTGGCTTACAATCGCCACTTCACACAAATAACATGTTAAGCATACATCATGCAGAGTACAATCAAGCTCCGACTACAGAACCCAAAATAAAAGAAGACAACCCCAAATGCTAGATCCCCAATCGTCCCAACTGGGCACCACTACTAATCAACCGGAAAAGACACATAACAACGACCAAGATCTTCATCGAGCTCCCACTTGAGCTCGGTTGCGTCACCTGCACTGGTATCATCGGCACCTGCAACTGTTTGGAAGTATCTATGAGTCACGAGGACTCAGCAATCTCATACCCGCGAGATCAAGACTATTTAAGCTTATGGGTAGGATAAGGTAATGAGGTGGAGCTGCAGCAAGCGCTAAGCAAATATGGTGGCTAACATACGCAAATAAGAGCAAGAAGAGAAGCAACGCAACGGTCGAAAAGCTATAAGTGATCAAGAAGTGATCCTGAAACTAGTTATGTTCAAGCATAACACAATAACCGTGTTCACTTCCCAGACTCCATCGGAAAGAGACCATCATGGCTACACACGCAGTTTATGCATTTTAATTAAGTTAAGTGTCAAGTTCTCTACAACCGGATATTAACAAATTCCCATCTGCCACATAACCGCGGGCACGACTCTTGAAAGTTTATACCCTGCAGGGGTGTCCCAACTTAGCCCATCACAAGCTCTCTCGATCAACTAAGGATATTCCTTCTCCCGGAAAGACCTGATCAGTCTCGGAATCCCGGTTACAAGACATTTCGACAATGGTAAACCAAGACCAGCAAGACTGCTCGACCGTGCCGACAAATCCCGATAGGAGCTGCACATATCTCATTCTCAGGGCACACCGGATAAGCTAAGCGTACAAGTAACAACATAACCCAAGTTGCCAAGGGACGGACCCGCACGATGCTCTAGTTTTGGACCAACACTAAAAGGAGCACTGGCCTGAGGGTTAAAATAAAGATGACCCTTGAGTCTACAGAACCCAAGGGAAAAAGTCTTAGGTGGCAAATGTAAAACCAAGGTTGGGCCTTGCTGGAGGAGTTTTATTCAAAGCGAGCTGTCAAGGGGTTCCCATAACACCCAGCCGCGTTAGGAATGCAAAATCAAGGAACATAACACCAGTATGACGGAAACTAGGGCGGCAAGAGTGTAACAAAACACCAGGCAAAAGGCCGAGCCTTCCACCCTTTACCAAGTATATAGATGCATTAATTAAATAAGAGATAATGTGATATCCCAACATATCCATGTTCCAACATGGAACAAACTTCAACTTCACCTGCAACTAGCAACGCTATAAGAGGGGCTGAGCAAAAGTGGTATCATAGCCAAACAACGGTTTGCTAGGAAGGTGGGTTAAAGGCTTGACATGGCAATATGGGAGGCATGATATAACAAGTGGTAGGTAGCGCGACATAGCGATAGAGCGAACAACTAGCAAGCAAATATAGAAGTGATATCGAGGGTATGGCCATCTTGACTGAAATCCCGCAATGAAGAAGAACGAGTCCATGAAGAAGACAAACGTACGTAGTCGAATGAATCCTCACAACTCCAGAACGAAACCGAAGCTAACGAGAAAAGCAACCCGGAAATAAGCAAAAAAACATGGTAAACCAACAAGCATAATCATGGCATGATGCACAAACAAGTATGATGCATGTCCGGTTTAATGAGGCATGGCATGGCAAAGTGCACAAACAACAGCACACATTAAGTGGGGCTCAATATGCAACGAGTTGCATATTGACGGAACACCACATCAATTATTTAGTTCTCTCTCGTTTATGTACCCAATAGTATTAAATGTTATTAAACATGGCAAGAGGGTGAAGCATAAATAAACTAACTATTTAGGCAAGTTTGAATGAGGCCAGAAACAACAAACAACAATTCTGATAAATCCTCATGTGCATTTAGCAATATAATGCAAACAACAATTTTAAACATTTTGAATCTTATTATCATGGTGCAGATGACATGTGCAAGTTTTAAGCAATTTTATGAAAATGTTACAAGAGCATGTTATGAAGCATTTGTCATCGTGGCGGAAACGAAAGGGGTGCCATGGCAACGACAACGGAAATGGTGCCACGGCAACATTCCTGTTCCGGTAACTCGATTGAGATGCCGGTGCAAAAGAAGCAAGTGTGTGGATGCGTGCAAAAGATGGTGGGGTGATCCTAGTTACCGGGTATCCCACGAGTTGGCGGCATGGCAAATGAGGGACATGCACGAGTAGGTCGTTTCGGCGGTTATACGTTCGAAGCGTGCAAACAGGACGGTTCGGGTTCGGTGCAAAGTAGAGGAAGTAGATGTTCTCGGGACATTCGTAGTGGAGGTAGTCGTTCATGTTCGGGAAGCAGTAGAGGTACGGGTCTTGGACAACGGTCATTGTACACGCTCCGAGGTCGTCGGTAGAGGTTCTCGCAATCTCGACGACGATAGTGGTACACGTTTTCGTAGGTGTTCGAGTCATCGGTAGTGGTACACGTTTTCGTAGGTGTTCGAGTCATCGGTAGTGGTACTTGGTGAATCCTGAAATGGTCTTGGCATCTTCACGCGTAGGGGTACTTGGCGTTTCCATAGACGGCGGTAGAGGTACTTGACGCGTCGTTGTGGTACTTGGCAAAAATGACAGAGAAGATGCTTGGCGGTCTGGGTACAGTTCTTGGCGTCTCGTAGCCGATCTTGATGGTCCCAACAAAGCGACACAAGGGGCCTCGGGTGATAGCAACGATGAACAAAAGCCCATGGAGAAGCAGGGTGTGCAGAGGCGTTTGAAGACGGACTTGGTGTCGGTGTCAAAACCGGCGGATCTCGGGTACGGGGTCCCGAACTATGCGTCTAAGGTTGATGGTAACAGGAGACAAGGGACACAATGTTTTACCCAGGTTCGGACCCTCTCTATGGAGGTAATACCCTACGTCCTGCTTGATTGATCTTGATGAATATGAGTATTACAAGAGTTGATCTACCATGAGATCATAATGGCTAAACCCTAGAGGTCTAGCTGGTATGGCTATGATAATATCTATCTTCCTTCGGACTAAGTCATCCGGTTTATATAGACACCGAGAGGATCTAGGGTTACACAAGGTCGGTTACAAAGAAAGGAATCTACATATTTAGTCGCCAAGCTTGGCTTCCATGCCAAGGAGAGTCCCATCCGAATACGGGTGTAGTCTTCGGTCTTCATATCTTCACAACCCATTAGTCCGGCCCATGGCTAACAGGCCGGATGCCCGAGGACCCCTTAGCCCAGGACTCCCTCAGTAGCCCCCGAACTAGGCTTCTATGACGAGGTGTTCGGCGCGTAGATTGTCTTCGGCATTGCATGGCGGGTTCCTCCTCCGACAACATCCAAGTAACGTATTCGGTTTTTAATTCAAGGCTGCGCCCCTCGGTTTCTGTGCATCGATGACTTCAGCTGCCATGCGTCGGGTGAATGCAGACAGTCAGGGTATCCTTTTTGCAAATTACACCCTGGCCATGCAAGAAAGAGCGTCTATTTAAAGAGATTGGGTCTCAGATCCATTTGGCGTCATACGGAGAAAATCCTCAGAGATTGCCAGGAAAGACCATTCCAACATGGCCAGCATTCCCAGCTCCTCCTCCTGTTCCAACCCGGAGAAAGGTGAGTGGGAGAGGTGCTCCATGTCCCACAGTCGATTGGCGAAGTTGCAAACACAGGGATTTCTCCCCCCTGCATATCTGGTCCCTGTTCGAGCAGGGTTGGCTTCCTTCAACGACAAAACCCAGGCGAAGGATTTCCCCAATCCTTCCATGGAGGAACGACTGTGCGTCATCCCCTATCTGCTGAGCGGCGTGGGATTTCCAATTCACCCATTCCTTCGAGGGCTTCTGGAGTATTATGGCCTCCAGCTACACAATTTTACCCCAGCCTCCATCTTGCATATTGCGGGCTACATCGCTTTATGCGAATCATTCCTGGGTTGTGAGGCCCATTTGATCTATGGAGAAGGTTGTTTTGTCTTGTCCCGCGCAACCACGAGGGATCGATATTTGAAGTGGGCGGGGCCGAAATATGGCACATTGCTGAGACCGGATACCTATCCGGCACACAGAAGAAAGCTTCCGAAGAGTGGACCTCTGAATGGTTTTATATTGACGACGTCACACTTCCCGACCCAGTCCGGATGGGCCTCCCTGAATTTTCAAGTGCACCGTTGAAGAAACACCATAGTTGGCGTCCTCGGAGCCTTGAGGAAGAGGATAACGCAGAGATCAGTCTGCTGCCAGGCAAGATTAAGACGCTCGCCCAGTCCGGATTGTCAATAGTCGAGGTAATGGTGGTCTCCATAACACGGGGTTCAAACCACTCCAATATATAGGGCTACCCACGTGGCATTTCAATGGAGAAGACGACGCCTCCCGCTACGGTCGGAAGGGCCCGAAGACTCCCGCCGCTCTGGCCAAAATATTGGCCGAACTGTATAAAGGGGAGCATCAGGAGTTCATCTGTCTCCAAAATCGAGATGGGTTTTCCATGTACAATTCTCCTAGCTAGGTAAGCTCTAACTCCACTATTCGACCCCTCTCCCTAAATTATTTCTGAAGGGCATATCTTATTCATTCATGACAGGAACAGCGAAAGGCTGTCGAGGGGATCCATGACCCTGCCCCTCAGCCGGAGAATCACAATTGGGATCTTGACCCCGGATATGAGGAAGATCCGGACATATTCATGGAGCTCAAAGATGGAGTTTTATATTAGATGAGTTATGACGGCACGGATGTACCCATCATCGCTGATTACCCCGGCCTCCTTCCTGTTTCGCACGTAAGTAATCAGGAGACACTTTGTCCGAGAGGGTTTTCTCATTCTTCCTCACTCACCGCACCATCCTGCGCTCAGAAGGGGAGGCGTTTGGCACGTCGTGCTGCCCCGGGGGCATCTCCAGAGAGAGTGGCTCCCGCGTCGACCAGGCCTTCGAAGAGGAAGGCAAACAGAGATATGGTCAAGCCTTCCTTGAAGAGGTATGGGTTTGCAACTATGTTGTTTTTAGCAGTCGCGTCCAACTGTGACTTATATATTCATTTTGTATCAGGGAAAAGGTTTGACTGACTGTGTCCGGGGACCCGACCAGTCGTACTCCTGATCACCAGGATTCGGTCCGAGCCGAAGAGACGGGGCCCGATATGGGAGTGACGCCGGACTGTCCTTCTGCCGAGGGTTCGAAAAATATGTATGTTACCAATTCGGAAGTGGAGAGCACCATGAATCACCAGTGTCGGAGGGCCATTTTATGAAATCCCCACTTCTCAAAAGAGGAGTTCGGTGCCTTCAGCTCGGCTGATGCATACATCCGAGCTACTCGAGATGGGCTTAACCGAGCCACCGAGCAACATTTGAAAGATGTGTAGGTAAGTTTACCTTGTCCAAATTTGATAACCATGTGCCCATAGCCCCCGAGACTTGAAGCAGTTGGGACAGATGTTTTAAGGATCATTGTATAAACAGGTTCTTACGGAGAAGAACAACCTGCTAGCCCAAGAGCTGGAGCAGTGCCGGACACAGCTGACTGCTGCTACCACTGAACTGGAAAAGTTCAAGAAGGTGTCCTCTGGTAATATATCCCTCCATTGAGAAACAAACAATTATACGCCAGCTGTATTGCAACTGCTTCTTGTCTCATAATAGGGTCACCGGACCAACTGGGAGAGGAACTGAAGGCCGCTCAAACAAGCGAAAAAGAGGCGAAGAGACAACATGCCGCAGGTGAGCGCATTCTGACTTGAGTCAGAGAGGAGAAAACAAACTCCTGGATTCAAACATCAAACTGGGCGAAGAACTGAAAGATGTGCGAGCCCAGCTAGCCGACTTCGTGAAGGAGAACAAAAAGCTGCGAGGCAGCATATTCAGTATGTGGCCGAATTTACCTTGTAACATTTTGGGGGTACAGTTAGCTGATATAGCTATGATTGCAGGTATGTTGACGGGCCGTCCCGAAGAGGAGGTGTGCGGATTATCAAGTGATCTTCTGCAAGGGTTGTCGCAGTTACACAAGCAAGCTCGAAAGGCAATGCGGAGTGTAGCGAAGGCCTTATGGACATCCGCCTCCCCTCCAGGGTGTATGGAGAAGCTTGTAGAGCTGTTCAAGGGAGCATGGCGGCGTATCCGACTATGGAAGATATCGGCTTGCTGAGAGGGTGCGTGAGAGGCCTGGGCCATGGTAAAAACGCGGTATACCAAGCTGGATCCGAATCATATGGACCGGGTCAGACCACTAGGGTCAAATGGGGAAGAAATTCCCGTTAGTTTAGTATATGAACAAGTAGAAGTAGCCGCTAGACATTCCCAGCAGGATTGTAAATTAGACCGCCTGCTGGACGACATAGAGGAGGAAATTTTTGAGTCGTAGTGACTATGTACTTTCCTTGACATATGTGATTCTAGCTGGATTATAAAAACAATTGTCATGGCCGACCTTTTCACTTCAACCTCTGGACCCGAAGGTGCAGAGTGTTTCTGAATACCCTAGCGGTAGAATATACCGGGGTATGCATGGGAACTAGGCGTAGGGGTCATAGTTGCTTGAACAGACAATGTGTATCCGGCTAGTTATGTTATATTACATTATGTAAGAAACATCTTCAAGAGAGAATAGTTCCGTTAAGGGTTCCTTTCCCTGGGTGTGCATGCATTTAATGTGCATGTCCGAACTGTGATTGAAGAAATCGTAGAGTAAGTAACTTCTGGGGTTTCACAATGGAGTGAATGTGGAAACGTCTTTAATTCACCAAGAGAATATTCCCTTAAGAACGCTAGCTTTCGGCTTCACCCAGTCTGAGGTACACATCCGGGTGACCCGGCAGTAACAGTCGCAGAGGTGCTCCCTATATGCCCTAGCCGAACTAACGGGAACGTAGGGCATAAGCACAGGAGCCAGACAACCCAGCTTGGCCAAAACTTAAGTCATATCGATGCATATAATGGTGAAGAAAAGCTACATATGGGAAGAACGCATATGTGGTGAGCTTGATGCTCAAAGAATAATAGCAAGCTTCTGTACAAGAAGCCCGCAGGTATAATGGACGTACATATTTGGAGATGTACCCATCACAAGAGCACGGTTTAGCCGTACTAAAGCCGTAGGGCTTAAAGAGAAAAACGAAAAGAGAGAAACAAAATAAAGTTAATAACAGGAGGAAGGACACAAACACAGAGTTTGGCGCTAGGCATAGAATCATCGGAGTCTGGCCGCATTCAAAGGGTTCGGTTCCAAGTGATTGTCTGATGCATCACGCAGGCGGTACGCTCCTCCGGTGAGAACTTTGTCAATGATGAAGGGACCCTCCCACTTGGGCTTGAGTTTGTCCTTTTCTTCTTCGGCAGGCGTAGAACGAGTTCACCAATGTTATAAGTCTTGGCCCGCACTTCGCTGCTTTGATACCTACGGGCCTGCGGAACGGGCTTTTGCGACGTCGCGCTCCTCCTCCAGGGCATCTAAGCTGTCCTGTCGATCAAGCTTAGCCTCTCTCTCTTCATACATGCGCACTCGAGGTGAGTCGTGAATAATGTCACAGGGTAACACTGCTTCCGCACCGTACACAATGAAGAAATGTATATATTCAGTAGTGCGGTTGGGCGTGGTCCGCAACCCCCAGAGTACGGAGTCAAGTTCCTCCACCCAGTGCTTGTCTGATTCTTTCAAAGACTGCACTAGTCTAGGTTTGATGCCGCTCATAATAAGACCATTAGCCCGTTCGACGTAACCGTTTGTCTGCGGGTGATAGACAAAGGCATAATCGAGCTTAATGCCCAGATTAGCACACCAAGTTTTCACTTCATCGGCTGTGAAATTAGAGCCATTATCGGCGATGATGCTATGTGGAACACCATAATGGTGTACCAAGCCGGATATGAAATCTATTACCGGCCTCGCCTCGGCCGTTTTGACTGGTTTGGCCTCTATCCACTTAGTGAATTTATCCACCATGACCAGCAGATACTTTCTCTTATGGCTTCCTCCTTTAAGGGGTCCGACCATATCGAGTCCCCAGACCGGAAAAGGCCAAGTGATGGGGATTGTTTGTAAGGCAGTGGGGGGCATATGGCTTTGGTTGGCGAAGAGTTGGCATTCAACGCAACGTTGGACAAGGTCCTGTGCATCTTCTCGGGCCGTTAGCCAATAAAACCCTGTACGAAAGGCCTTGCTAACAAGGGCCCGAGCTGCGGAGTGGTGACCGCCGAGTCCGGCGTGAATTTCCCCAAGAGCTGTCGCCCTCTTCCTCAGAGATACAACTTTGAAGAACTCCAGTAGCGCTTTTCCTATAGAGTTCTCCGTCATGAACCTTGTAGGCCTTCGAACACCGGAAAATGCAGTGGGCCTCATTCTGATCCTCGGGAAGCTCCTTATTAAGGTAGGCCAGGAATGGTTTGGTCCATGGGGCAATGACTGCCATGATGAGATGGGCCGATGGTGTTATTTCGGTGGTTGAGCCTCCGACGATATCAGTGTGTTCAGAATCTGGGGTTGTGTTCGGATCCGGACTGGTGTTGCCGCTCTCCCCCTGCCACACCACGGATGGCTTAAAAAGTCTTTCTAGAAAAATGTTGGGTGGGATGGGGTCGCGCTTAGCGCCTCTGTGAGCGAGAACGTCCGCCGCTTGATTACTCTCTCGGGCCACATGATGGAACTTGAGTCCCTTGAACCGAGCCGACATTTTTAGGACAACATTATGATAAGCTGCCATCTTCGAATATTTGGCATTGAAGTCTCCATTTATTTGAGATATTGCGAGGTCAGAGACCCCGCGCACTTCCAGGCGCTGTATGCCTATGGAGACAGCCATCCGGAGACCATGCAAGAAGGCCTCGTATCCAGCTGCATTATTGGAGTCTGTGTATAGTATTTGGAGTATGTACTGAACGATGTCTCCAGTAGGGGATGTTAAAATGACGCCCGCTCCTAGTCCTGCCAGCATTTTGGAGCCATCGAAATGCATAACCCAATTGGAATATGTGCCGTACTCTTTAGGGAGTTCGGCCTTTGTCCATTCGGCGACTGATACGTCTCCGTCGTATCTACTTTTCCAAACACTTTTGCCCTTGTTTTGGACTCTAACTTGCATGATTTTAATGTAACTAACCCGGACTGACACTATTTTCAGCAGAATTACCATGGTGTTATTTTTGTGCAGAAATAAAAGTTCTCGGAATGACCTGAAAATCAACAGATATTATTTTTGGAATATATAAAAATACTGGAAGAAGAATCCACGTCAGGGGGCCCACACCCTGTCCACGAGGGTGGGGGGCGAGGCACGCCCCCTGCCTCGTGGCCCCCCTGACGCTCCACCGACCTCAACTCCAACTCCATATATTCGTCTTCGGGGAGAAAAAAATCATAGAAAAGGATTCATCGCGTTTTACGATACGGAGCCGCCGCCAAGCCCTAAACTCTCTCGGGAGGGCTGATCTGGAGTCCATTCGGGGCTCCGGAGAGGGGAATCCGTCGCCATCGTCATCATCAACCTTCCTCCATCACCAATTTCATGATGCTCACCTCCGTGCGTGAGTAATTCCATCATAGGCTTGCTGGACGGTGATGGGTTGGATGAGATTTATCATGTAATCGAGTTAGTTTTGTTAGAGTTTGATCCCTAGTATCCACTATGTTCTGAGATTGATGTTGCTATGACTTTGCTATGCTTAATGCTTGTCACTAGGGCCCGAGTGTCATGATTTCAGATATGAACCTATTATGTTTTCATGAATATATGTGAGTTATTGATCCTATCTTGCAAGTCTATAGTCACCTATTATGTGTTATGATCCGTTAACCCCGAAGTGACAATAATCGGGATACTTACCGGTGATGACCGTAGTTTGAGGAGTTCATGTATTCACTATGTGTTAATGCTTTGGTCCGGTACTCTATTAAAAGGAGGCCTTAATATCCCTTAGTTTCCAATAGGACCCCGCTGCCACGGGAGGGTAGGACAAAAGATGTCATGCACGTTCTTTTCCATAAGCACGTATGACTATATTCGGAATACATGCCTACATTACATTGATGAACTGGAGCTACTTCTGTGTCACCCTATGTTATAACTATTGCATGATCGATCTCATCCGACATAATTCTCCATCACTGATCCATTGCCTACGAGCTTTTCCATATATTGTTCTTCGCCTATTTACTTTTCCGCTGCTACTGTTACAATCACTACAAAACCCAAAAATATTACTTTTGCTATCGTTACTTTTTGCCACCGTTACCACTACTATCATATTACTTTGCTACTAAATACCTTGTTGCAGATATTAAGTTTCCAGGTGTGGTTGAATTGACAACTCAGCTGTAAATACTTGAGAATATTGTTTGGCTCCCCTTGTGTCGAATCAATAAATTTGGGTTGAATACTCTACCCTCGAAAACTGTTGCGATCCCCTATACTTTTGGGTTATCAAGACTATTTTCTGGCACCGTTGCCGGGGAGCATAGCTCTATTCTTTAAGTCACTTGGGATTTATATCTGCTTATCACTATGAAGAACTTGAAAGATCAAAGAACCAAGATTTTTCCCTCAACTACGAGGGGAGGTAAGGAACTTCCATCTAGATCTGCACTTGATTCACCTTCTGTTATGAGTTAACTTGCGACACCTACACATGCTATTGATTATGATAGGTCGCATGTTATTGATGATGCCACTTCTTATGATGAAACTACTTATATGCTTGATAGTACTGTGCCACTAGGTGAATTTCTTGATGAAAAACTTGCTAGGGCTAGAGAGAATGAAATTATTGAAACTGATAATATTGATGAAAGTGATGATGAAGATTCTCCCCCTAGATATGAATTGCCTGTTGTGCCTGAGGGTTATGTTATGGATGAAGAAACTGCAAGAGACTTTCTTGCCTGCAATGATAGAAGTGATCTTAAGAAACTATTAGCTAAGCTGAAAGAAAAATCTCTGAATGCTAGAATGAAATATGATCCTGCTTATGCTACTTCGCCTATCTTTATTACTGATAAGGATTATGATTTCTCTGTCGATCCTGAGGTAATTACTTTGGTTGAATCTGATCCTTTCTATGGCTATGAATCTGAAACTGTTGTGGCACATCTTACTAAATTAAATGATATAGCTACCCTGTTCACTAATGATGAGAAAACTCGCTACTATTATATCCTTAAATCATTTCCGTCTTCATTAAAGGGTGATGCTAAGATATGGTTTAATTCTCTTGATCCTAGTTGTGTGCGTAGTCCCGAGGATATGATTTACTACTTCTCTGCTAAATATTTCCCCACTCATAAGAAACAAGCTGCTTTAAGGGAAATACATAATTTTGTGCAAATTTAAGAAGAGAGTCTCCCACAAGCTTGGGGGAGGCTTCTTCAATTACTTAATGCTTTGTCTGATCATCCTCTCAAGAAAAATGAAATACTTGATATCTTTTATAATGGACTAACCGATGCTTCCAGAGACCACCTGGATAGTTGTGCTGGTTGTGTTTTCAGGGAAAGAACAGTTGATCAAGCTGAAATTCTATTGAATAATATGTTGACTAATGAAAATAATTGGACACTTCCTGAACCAACTCCTAAGCCAACTTCAAAGAAAAGGGGTATTCTATTTCTCAGCCCTGAAGATATGCAAGAAGCAAAGAAATCTATGAAAGAAAAAGGTATTAAAGCTGAAGATGTTAAGAATTTAGCACCTATTGAAGAAATACATGGTCTTGATAACCCGACACAGGTAGTAAAGGTAAATTCTCTCTATAGATTTGATGAAGGTGATATTCCTCGTAATAAGTTTGCTAGCCAATGCTTAGATGAGTTTGATAATTTTATTGTTAAACAAGAAAACTTCAATGCCTATTCTTGTATTTAATTGAAACATAATGCTTATATGATTGAACACTTGAGTGATTATATGGCTAGTGTTAAAGGTGAACCTAAACCCATTAGTAAACATGCTTCTATGGTTACCACTCAAGTAGAACAAGTACTTAAAGCTTAGTATGATTTGCTCAATGAATTAAATAGTAAGAAGAATGATAATGATGTTAGAGCTATGACTAGAGGTGGTAAAATGACTCAGGAGCCTTTGTATCCCGAGGGCCACCCTAAGAGAATTGAGCAAGATTCTCAGAAAATTACTATAGATGCACCTAGTCCTTCTAAAAGGAAGAGAAAGAAAAATGATAGGACTTTGCATGCTTCTAGTGAACCTGTTGTAGACACACCTGAGAATCCTAATGATATTTCTATCTGTGATGCTGAAACACAATCTGGTAATGAACATGAACCTAGTGATAATGTTAATGATGATGTTCATGTTGATGCTCAACCTAGCAATGGTAATGATGTAGAAATTGAACCTGCTGTTGATCTTGATAACCCACAATCAAAGAATCAACGTTATGATAAAAGAGACTTTGTTGCTAGGAAGCACGGTAAAGAAAGAGAACCGTGGGTTCAGAAACCCATGCCTTTTCCTCCTAAACCATCCAAGAAAAAGGATGATGAGGATTTTGAGCGCTTTGCTGAAATGATTAGACCTATCTTTTCGCGTATGCGTTTGACTAATATGCTTAAAATGAATCCTTATGCTAAATATATGAAAGATATTGTTACTAATAAGAGAAAGATACCGGAAGCTGAAATTTCCACCATGCTTGCTAATTATACTTTAAGGGTGGAATACCAAAGAAACTTGGAGATCCAGGAGTACCAACTATACCATGTTCCATTAAAAGAAACTATGTTAAAACTTCTTTATGTGATCTTGGAGCCAGTGTTAGTGCTATGCCTCTCTCTTTATATCGTAGACTTGATCTGAATAAGTTGACACCTACTGAAATATCTTTGCAAATGGCTGACAAATCAACTTTTATACATGTCGGGATTTGTGAGGATGTGCATGTTGTGGTTGCAAACGTTACTATTTTAACGGACTTTGTTATTCTTGATATTCCCGAGGACGATAGTATGTCTATTATTCTCGGAAGACCCTTTTTGAATACTGCAGGGGCTGTTATTGATTGCACCAAAGGCAATGCCACTTTTCATGTTAATGGTAATGAGCATATGGTACACTTTCCGAGGAAACAACCTCAAGTCCACAGTATCAATTCTATTGGAAAATTTCAACAATCACTATTGGAGGTTTTGAATTTCCTCTTCCTACTGTCAAGAAGAAATATGATATTCTTATTGTTGGGGACATGCATATCCCAGTTGAGGTAACCTAGTGTTATTCGAACATTCTCCGGTTTCATGTTATTCGAAATGAGTTTGTTAACAAGACCTGATCAACCTTGTTAGTGGATTCCTTTTGATGAGCATGAGATGGATGAATTTAGAAAACACAACTCTCTGTACCCTCTTTTTACTTTCTGTTATTTATATTAATAAAGCAAAAATAGTATTTTATGTCTGTTTTCTGAATTATCCATGCAATAAAAAATACCCCAAAAATAAAAGTTCGCCAAATGCCCTTAAAATTAAATATGATTTTTTCTAGAATATTTGAGAATATCTGGCACTGAGAGCACACCAGGGGGAGCAAGCACCTGGCCACGAGGGTCCAGGGCGCGCCCACCCCCTGGGCGCGCCCCCTGCCTCGTGGGCCCATGGTGGGTCCCCTCCACTTATTCCATCCACCACACACTCCTTCCTCCCAAAAAAATCACCAACCAGCTCAAGCACGAGTTCTAGCTCATCTTGTTGCCATTTTTGATCTCCTAGCTGAAAGCTCCATTCACAAAACTGATTTGAGGGATTGTTCTTTGGTATTCGACTCCTCCAATGGTCCAATTAGTTTTTGTTCTAGTGCTTTATTTATTGCAAATTTTTGCTGCCTAGGTGACCCTGTTCTTGAGCTTGCATGTCAAATTTATGTGGTCCCAGGTAGTTCGAATGCATGATATAGTCTCTAGGCACTTGTGGGAGTAGTTGCTATCAATTTTGTTGAGTTCGGCTCACTTTTATTTTAAGTTACTAAAAATTTCAGAAATTTGCAGAAAAAGATGAAGAGATTTTTGAGGGGCTCATTGAGCCGAAGCTCGAAGGATAAACAAAGTGAAGAGAACAAGAAGCCCAAGTATAATCTCCCTCGTACTGTGGAGGTTCGGCCGTGTGAATGGCCTTGTGATGATTTCTTGAGAGAAGCCGGGATTCATGAAGATTTTTATTATTTGGCTGGGAATGCAGGCCTCACCGCCTTCCTCCACAACCAACGCGAACAGTATCTCTTACTCACCAATATCTTTGTGCAAAAATTTCATTTCCATGCTAGGAGCTCACCACATTCGGTGGAATTTTATTTATATGATGAGGATAAGGAGATGTCACTTCGTGCTTTTTGTCGGGTTTGTTTGATACCTTTTGAGGGCAGCCTAGAGGAACCACATCGTAATGATGTGGAGGGATTTATTGATATGATTGTTGTAGGGGAAACGAGGAAAGTTTCCGATGCAAGGATCACTAGCATACATTTTCCTGTTCTACGTTACTTTTCAATATTTGCTGGTAGATGCTTAATTGGTCATGGGAACTGTAGGAACCTTAGTGCTCCTGATATTGTTATTTTGCGACATGCCTTGTTTCAAGATACTACTTTCAGTTTAGGCGCTATTGTTGCTAAACGGTTAAATCTGAACCATACTAAGGGCCCCGTCCTTGGAGGCATCTTTGCCTCGCGCCTAGCTGCACACTTTAACATACCCATCAGACATTATGAGAAAGAGGAAAAGTTGCTGGCTAATATTTTTCTAGATTATAAGAGCATGGTAGCACATGATTTTATTGTTAAGAATAAGAAGAAGTTGCTTAACTATAGACTGATTTTTGGTAAGAATAACTTTGAGACTATTACCTTGCCTGCTCCCTCTTTGTTTAACATATTTTTAGGCAAGTACCTTGTTTTACTAGAGGACGTTTATGCATACTGGAGTGTGACACCAGCTCCAGAGCCTCAGCCGGAATCACCCCAAGACCCTTATCGACAGTCAGTTTATCAGTGGAATTCGGAGGAGATTGCCAACCAGTGGCACCCAGAGGACACTCCCCCTTACACCGGAGAGGGCCACTTTGATCCTTGGGCATAGACCAACTTAGGAAAAAAGCCTAAGCTTGGGGGAGTACGTATTTCTCACCGACATTACATTCCTGTTCACACATTTGTGCTAGTTGTCGTTGCTCATACTTTTTCACTGTATCATCCATGCTAGTTTATTTCCCTTTTTATGCTTTCTTCTTGTGTGTTCGAAAAACCTTAAGAAAAACCAAAAAAATATTAGTTGTAGCTTTTAGTTAGTTTACTTTTTATGCCTCTAGTAGTAGTAACTAAAAAGAAAACCCAAAAAGATTTCTTGTTCTTCTTTTGCTTGTTGGGAGCTTTCCCGTGTAAATAGTTTTGTTTCTTTTCTTTGGGGGTCGAGAGGAGAAGACCATAATGAAAATGTTGAGTGGCTCTTATATGCATTATTGTTGATCTAACAAAGAGCCCATATTACCTTGTCTTCTCTCTTGAATTGAATGCTTGCAGATTCCAACTTAGTCCAATGCACGTGCACTATTATTATTATCCACACTATTCGGCCGTGCAAGTGAAAGGCAATAATGATGATTATATGATGAACTTATTGAGATGAGAAAAGCTGGTATGAACTCGACCTCTCTTGTTTTTGTAAATATGATTAGTTCATCGTTCCTGATTCGGCCTATTATGAAAAAAACATGTTTGCAATGACAATTAGAGATTGTAGTTGCTTATGCCATGCTTAATTAGCTAGGAATTTATAATGGTTTACCTTGCGTGCCAACATGCTATTAAAATGGTTGTGATGTGGTATGATAGGGTGGTGTCCTCTTTTGAACGATTCGAGTGGCTTGACTTGGTACATGTTCATGCATGTACTTGAAACAAAATCAACATAGCCTCTACGATATTTATGTTCATGGTGAATTATATCCTACTCATGCTTGCATTCGGTGTTGATTAATTTTAATGCATGTTCATGACTGTTGTCTCTCTCTAGCTGATCGCTTCCCAGTCTTTTTCTAGCCTTCACTTGTACTAAGTGGGAATACTGCTTGTGCATCCAATTCCATAAACCCCAAAGTTGTTCCATATGAGTCCACCATACCTACCTATATACGGTATCTACCTGCCATTCCAAGTAAATTTGTATGTGCCAAACTCTAAACCTTCAAATAAACATTCTGTTTTGTATGCTCAAATAGCTCATGTATCAACTAGGGCTATCTGTATCTTCCATGCTAGGCAGGTTATTCTCAAGAGGAGTGGACTTCGCTCCTCACTCACGAGAAAATGGCTGGTCACCGGGATGCCTACTCCCGTGCTTTAAGCAAATCAAATCAAAATTGTTGCAAACAAAACTCCCCCAGGATTGTTGTTAGTTGGAGGAACCTGTTGTTTCGGGCAAGCCATGGATTGATGCTTTTTGGTGATGGGGGAGTATAAACTTTACCATTCTGTTTGGGAACCGCCTATAATGTGTGTAGCATGGAAGATATCGAGATCTCTTGGTTGTTATGTTGACAATGAAAGTATACCGCTCAAAATATTATTCATATCTATTTCAAAATCGAGCTCTGGCACCTCTACAAATCCCTGCTTCCCTCTGCGAAGGGCCTATCCAGTTACTTTTATGTTGAGTCATCATCCTCTTATTAGAAAGCACCAGTTGGAGAGCACCGCTGTCATTTGCATCCATTACTGTTAGTTTACATTGAGTATGACTGTGACTGGATCTCTTTTACCATGAATAACAATGTCTAGTCAGTCCTTGATCTTTAAAGGTGCTCTGCATTTATGTTTTGCGGTCTCAGAAAGGGCTAGCGAGATACCATCTTGTTATATCATATTATGATTGTTTTGAGAAAGTGTTGTCATCCGAGATTTATTATTATTGCTCGCTAGTTGACTGTGCCATTGATATGAGTAAACATGAGACCTAAATGTTATTGCGAATGTGGTTAGTTCTTAATCTTTGCTGAAAACTTGAATGCTGGCTTTACATATTTACAACAACAAGAGCAAACAGAGTTTGCAAAAGTTTTTCTTTATCACTTTCAGTTTATCAACTGAATTGCTTGAGGACAAGCAAAGGTTTAAGCTTGGGGGAGTTGATACGTCTCCGTCGTATATACTTTTCCAAACACTTTGCCCTTGTTCTGGACTCTAACTTGCATGATTTGAATGGAACTAACCCGGACTGATGCTGTTTTCAACAGAATTGCCATGGTGTTATTTTTGTGCAGAAATAAAAGTTCTCGGAATGACCTGAAAATCAACGGAGATTATTTTTGGAATATATAAAAAATACTGGAAGAAGAATCCACGTCAGGGGGCCCACACCCTGTCCACGAGGGTGGGGGCGCGCCTACCCCCTGGGCGCGCCCCCTGCCTCGTGGGCCCCCTGACGCTCCACCGACCTCAACTCAAACTCCATATATTCGTGTTTGGGGAGAAAAAAATCAGAGAGAAGGATTCATCGCGTTTTACGATACGAAGCCGCCGCCAAGCCCTAAACTCTCTCGGGAGGGCTGATCTGGAGTCCGTTCGGGGCTCCGGAGAGGGGAATCCGTCGCCATCGTCATCATCAACCTTGCTCCATCACCAATTTCATGATGCTCACCACCGTGCGTGAGTAATTCCATCATAGGCTTGCTGGACGGTGATGGGTTGGATGAGATTTATCATGTAATCGAGTTAGTTTTGTTAGGGTTTGATCCCAAGTATCCACTATGTTCTGAGATTGATGTTGCTATGACTTTGCTATGCTTAATGCTTGTCACTAGGGCCCGAGTGTCTTGATTTTAGATCTAAATCTATTATGTTTTCATGAATATATGTGAGTTCTTGATCCTATCTTGCAATTCTATAGCCACCTATTATGTGTTATGATCCGTTAACCCCGAAGTGACAATAATCGGGATACTTACCGGTGATGATCATAGTTTGAGGAGTTCATGTATTCACTATGTGTTAATGCTTTGGTCCGGTACTCTATTAAAAGGAGGCCTTAATATCCCTTAGTTTCCAATAGGACCTGGCTGCCACGGGAGGGTAGGACAAAAGATGTCATGCAAGCTCTTTTCCATAAGCACGTATGACTATATTCGGAATACATGCCTACATTACATTGATGGACTGGAGCTAGTTCTGTGTCACCCTATGTTATAACTGTTGCATGATCGATCGCATCCGACATAATTCTCCATCACCAATCCATTGCCTACGAGCTTTTCCATATGTTGTTCTTTGCTTATTTACTTTTCCGCTGCTACTTTTACAATCACTACAAAACCCAAAAATATTACTTTTGCTATTGCTACTTTTTGCCACCGTTACCACTACTATCATATTACTTTGCTACTAAATACCTTGCTGCAGATATTAAGTTTCCAGGTGTGGTTGAATTGACAACTCAGCTGCAAATACTTGAGAATATTCTTTGGCTCCCCTTGTGTCGAATCAATAAATTTGGGTTGAATACTCTACCCTCGAAAACTGTTGTGATCCCCTATACTTGTGGGTTATCAGCGACGAAGTCAGCCAGTACATGAGATTTAATAACTCGACGTGGTTTATATGTAATTTCAAATGGGAGGAGCTCAATGGACCATTTGGCAATCCAGCCCATGGCATCGCGGTTGTTTATTATGTCGTTGAGTGGTACTTCGGAAGCCACCGTGATCGAACACTCCTGGAAGTAGTGGCGTAGCTTTCGGGATGCCATGAAGACCGCGTATGCTATCATTTGATAATGGGGGTACCGGGATTTGCATGGAGTAAGGGCAGTGGATACGTAGTATACTGGCTTCTGGAGCGGGAATTTTGGCCGTCCTGTTCTCGTTCAATGACGGGTACGGCGCTCACCACTTGATGTGTTGCCGATATGTATAACAACATGGGTTCGTCGACGTTTCGTGCGGCCAGGATTGGGTTGCTTGCTAGAAGGGTTTTTATTTCTTCCAGTCTTGCTGTTGCCGCGTCCATCCACTCGATGTGATCGGTTCGACGTAGAAGACGATACAGTGGCAGTGCCTTTTCTCCCAATCTGGAGATAAAGCGGCTTAGAGCTGCCACGCAACCCGCGAGTTTTTGGACTTGTTTAAGGTCTGTTGGCATAGCCAATTGTGACAGAGCTCGAATTTTGGCTGGATTTGCTTCAATTCCTCTATTGGAAACGATGAAGCTCAGCAGCTTTCCTGCGGGGACGCCGAAAACACACATTTCCAGATTGAGCTTAATGTCATATGCGCAGAGGTTGTCAAATGTGAGGCGCAGGTCATCTATTAGTGTTTCGACGTGCCTTGATTACGACGTCATCCACATAGGCTTCAACTGTCTTTCCGATCTGTTTCTCCAGGCATGTTTGGATCATCCGTTGATAAGTGGCGCCGGTGTTCTTGAGTCCAAAGGGCATGGTGTTGAAGCAGAATGTCCCATATGGGGTGATGAATGCTATTGCAGCTTGATCGGACTCCTTCATTTTAATTTGAGTCGTGTCCTGCGGTAGCATCAATGATCTGGTCAATTTCGGGGAGGGGGAAGGGGTCCTTAGGGCAAGCCTTGTTGAGGTCTTTGAAATAGACGCACAGGCGCCAGGACTTGTCTTTGTTTGGAACCATCACCAGGTTTGCCAGCCAGTCCGGATGTTTTATTTCTCTAATGAATCCTGCCTTGATTAACTTGGCTAGCTCCTCCCCCATAGCTTGACGTTTGGGTTCGGAAAAGCGCCACAGTGTTTGCTTGACCGGTTTATATCCCTTCAATATATTGAGGCTGTGTTCGGCCAACTCGCGTGGGATTCCTGGCATATCAGAAGGGTGCCAGGCGAATATATCCCAATTCTCACGCAGGAACTCTCATAGCGCGGCGTCAACCGTTGGGTCTAGTTGTGCTCCAATGGATGTTGTCTTCTTGGTATCCATTGGATGGACTTGGAATTTGACTATTTCTTCTGCTGGTTTGAATGAGGTGGATTTGGGTCATTTGTCTAGGACCACATCATCCCTTTCCACCATGGAGCGCAGCGCGGTTAATTCTTCGGCCGCGGGGGCTTCAGATAATGCCTCGAGGGCCAAGGATGCGGTTTTATTCTCGGCGCGGAGTGCTATGTCCGGATCACTAGCTAGAGTGATTATACCATTGGGCCCAGGCATCTTAAGCTTCATGTATCCATAATAGGGTACCGCTTGGAAGCGTGTAAATGCATCTCGCCCTAAGAGGGCATGATATCCGCTGTTGAAAGGGGCCACTTGGAAGGTTATTTCTTTGGACCGTTAGTTCTCCGGTGTGCTGAATACCACGTCGAGTGTGATTTTTCCCGCACACCGTGCCTCCTGACTGGGAATGATTCCCCGAAAGGTCGTGTTGCTTTGCTCGATGCGGCTCCTGTCTATTTCCATTTTTTGTATTGTATCCTCATAGATGAGGTTTAGTCCGCTGTCGTCGTCCATGAGGACCTTGGTGAGCCGAAAGCCGTCCATGATTGGACTGAGGACCAAGGTGGCCGGTGCTCGGACTGTCCTGTATTTTGGTTCTTCACCGGCATTAAAAGTTATAGCCATGTCATTCCAAGGGTTTAATGCTGCTATTTGACAGACTTCGGCGAGTCCGCGTAGTGCTCTTTTGCGCCTATTATTTGAGGCGAATGTCTTGAAGACCGTCAGTACTTTGGGGTCGTTGTCCTCTCAGGGGTGTTGTTCTGGGTTATTCTTGGTGAGGATATCCTCGCTGCTCTTGGCCACTTGCCGGAGTATCCAACATGCTCTAAGGCTATGTGTTGATATGTTATCCGGTGTTGCGTGTATTTTGCATGGCCCATCGAGCCATCCTTCCAGAACGGTTCCGCACCCCGTACTAGACCTGTACTTCTTTACTATTGAACCGACGTGTTGCAAGGGTGCGCCCTTTTCTCCTGAATAAGGGGTTGAGTAGGGACCGATGATTCCCAACGGGCTGCTTGAGTTTTCCAGGTGCTTTCCATTGCGCTGTACTTCTGTACGATAGTTGCCAAGTCAGCAAAGTGTAGGATGCAACGGCGGTTGATGACATTGAGGATTCCTTCGTCCCTGCATTTGTTGCGGAACACTGAGATCGCTTCCTCGTTGCGGCAATCTTTAATCTTGCTTTTGACAAGAAGGAATCTGGCCCAGAAGTGGTGGACCGTTTCCTGAGACTGCTATTGTATGCTCATGAGAGCGCTTGTATTCGGGTGGGTGGGTGGATTTAAATCCAAACCCTGACCCAATTTTGGATCCGGAATCTGAAGGTCTTCCGAACATAATAGATCGGGCTCCGAGATGTCCACTAATTTCTTAGGCCCGTCGTCCGATTCTATGTTCAGAGGGCAGTATGCATCTCCTCGCGGGTAGGTGTCTAGCTCTTCGAGACCGGAGATCCGGACATAGTCCGTCCTTAGTATGGAGGAAGAGTTGTCGACTCGCTCCTCGACTAACGCTATGTGGTGGGTGATCGGTGGAGATTTGATTTCTCTCTGATCAGGTTTAAGCCCAATTCGATCATAGTCTATAGCGACCCCCAGGGCGGCGATGTGATCTAGGAGCTCGTGTAAGGATGAAAGCTCCACCAAATCCATCTGCTTGGAGTGTTCGGAGTCGATACAAAGGGGGTTTCGATGACCCGAGAGGTCATTCTCGGCTTAACGACTGAACGGGCGGTCATGATAAAGCCGCCCAGCCGGAGGGTTTGGCCTGGAGCCAGCGTTCCTCTAGTGGTGATATTATCCTTGAGAACAAGGCGATACATCGGTCTTGTCGTCGACACCAAAGTGGAACTCTCAATGAAAGCACCAATGTCGGTGTCAAAACCGGCGGATCTCGGGTAGGGGGTCCCAAACTATGCGTCTAAGTTCGATGGTAACAGGAGACAGGGGACACAATGATTTAGCCAGGTTTGGGCCCTCTCTATGGAGGTAATACCCTACATCCTGTTTGATTGATCTTGATGAATATGAGTATTACAAGAGTTGATCTACCACGAGATCGTAATGGCTAAACCCTAGAGGTCTAGTTGGTATGGCTATGATAATGTCTATCTTCCTCCGGACTAAGTCCTCCGGTTTATATAGACACCGGGAGGATCTAGGGTTACACAAGGTTGGTTACAAAGAAAGGAATACACATATTTAGTCACCAAGCTTGCCTTCCACGCCAAGGAGAGTCCCATCCGGACATGGGTGTAGTCTTCGGTCTTCGTATCTTCACAGCCCATTAGTCCGGCCCATGGCTAACAGACCGGACGCCCGAGGACCCCTTAGTCCAGGACTCCCTCACTTGGCGTTCCTGGTCTCGGGTTCTCTAGTCGTCCACAAGGTCCAACATAGGGTCTTGGTGAATCCGGGTCCTCTCAACATAGTTGTACAGTGCGGTGGCCTTGGGTCCACGGCAACATGAGGTCGACGGCGAGGTGGATGTGCTACTGGTGCCCCGCGAAGGCAGCGAGGCCAGGGAGGCGCAACAGCGAAGCAGGGCTCACGAGCAGAGGAGGAAGGCCATGGCAGAGGCGGGCGCTGGGCGCTTGGGGCGCCGCCGGCGGACTCAACAAGTAGCATAAGGGCGTGACGGGGTGGCCTGAAGGTCGAGGAGGCAAGCACTCTGGTGAGGTGGCGATGAACTTGGGTGCAGGGGCACGCGGGGTCTGCTGGAGCTGCTCAACTTGGTCAAGGATGGCGCACGGGAGAAGAGGTGCTCCAACGGGACTGCTTGCTGACGATGGCCGGAGACAGAGACAGGGCCCTCCGACTCGAGCAGTGGCGGGGCGCGTCGGCCAGTGCGGAGGCGGAGAGCTTGGGGTGCCGGCGGCGTCCTCGGGAAGGAGATGAGGGGCTTGGCGCGGCAGAGGAGGATGGAGGCGGAGGGGATCGGGGACGAGGAGCGGCGCTGCTCTCTCCCTGGTGCAATGCGTGTGCGTCTGTGGCAGCGCTGCAGGAGGATGAGGGAGTGAGAGAGAGAGAGAGAGAGATGGCGGCGCGCGTTGGAACGAGGAGGGGATCGACCAGGAGAGGGTTTGGTCGAGTTAGGGTTAGGTGGGGATCGGGCATGCCTGGCTAATGGGCTTAGAGGCAAATGGGCCGGCCTGGTTCTCTCTTCTCCCTTTGAATTTCTCTTTTTAGAAAATAGGGAGAGGTCAAAGAATTAAGAGAAAAGGCCACGTACAAGAATAATATGACGAGACATTTTTTTCAGGATTTATGGAAAATTTGCAACCCAACAACAATGCTTCCAACAAGTTAGGAGAATTTAAATTCAAACTTATTTGACTAGAGCCAAAGGAGTTTGAATGGAGGCTAGGCTATAGGGGTGTGCAAACATGTTGAGGATTTTGGAGGACCCTCGATAAATGGAGAAAGAACTATTGCCAAGGTTTGGAGGTGAAACTTGAAGCAGAAGAACCATGGAATTTATTTTGCATGTGTGTTATGGTCGATTCCTAAAGAATGGAATATTTATTTTACCTCCCTATACATATTGGGAGATGTGTTATAAAGAGAATTTCACCATGTGAATTTCGCTCGATTTAAATGGATCGAAGATCCACACGATTTATTTAAGTGAGTTTTAGTTAGCTTTAATAAAAAGAAAGCACGATGACATGATGCCATGCAAAATAGGCAATGATGAATGCAACAAGCAAAACAAATCACATGACGAACAACAAAAAACATGGAAGGCTTCTGGAGTGTCGGTCTTGGGGCGTCACAACTCTCCTCCACTTACAAGAGATCTCGACCCGAGATCTAAGGATGGCACTGGGGAGAAACGGAAGAGGAAGAGGTAAAAGAAGTTGCTTCTTGGACAATCGAGTGAAACCAACGAACCTTGAGAGGTTAAACAAATTGAAAGAAGGAATCCAACAAAGATGCACGAAGTTTAAAACACTCCGTTATAAAAGAGGAACAAGGAACATTGCGAGAACCTTGTAGGTTGAAGGACAAGCTATATATTGAAACTACTCTGGTTAAAACAAGATAGAGAAGGAATAAGAATGATATAATTTGGACAACACTTCGTATGAAAAGCAAAGGAATTGAATAAGAAGTTAATAAGATTGGATGATACTTGACGAAATCAACAACACACTACCTCCGGAACTATTGAAATAATTGCACAAGGGGTAAGAAATATTTCAGATAGCACTCAGGTTGAGAAGGGAGGCAAAACTTGATAAGACGAGAGAACTTGAATGAAGGACACGGCACTCCAGTTGAATGGATAAGCAAAGGAAAGAACATGATCTTTGACAAAAAATGGGATCATGGGTCGAAGAGTGCAACATCACAATGCCTCCGGAATGAAAGATAGACCGGAATGAAAGTAACGAAGAATAAAACAACATCTTCTACCTCAAATGAATTTGAAAGCATTCTTCCATAGAGGATTGGACGGAGTTGTTAGGAAATGAACAATGAAAAGAATAAACTTGTTGTGGGCTTAAGGAAGCATCTCAAAACTTGAGGTGAAATTCTGCCACTAATGAAAAACAATTGCTTGGTTGAGATCAACGAAGAGATGAAAACTTCTTTCGCCGAGAGGATAGGAGAAAACTGGGATCGTTGATAAGCACCATAATATCAACATTCCTTAGGAAAGGCCTTAACTGAAATCTATACCAAGTTAACACCAACGAAGAAATTAATGGATTTAAAATACCTCATTCTTGACCCATGTGAATCGCGAAACATGAATGGAAATTGTCAAGAATGACATACCACCATCTCAAAGGATAAGGTAGAAAGCATTGCACTTCGGAATGCAAGATGAAGAATGCTCGAATGCTGGAACTCCTCAAAACAAAACATGAGTTGAGCACCCTGTTTAATTTTGAGTATAGCTTGGCGGATCTTAAATTTGAGAGAAATCTTGAAGAACAATTAAAGAATGAAAGGAATCCTCGACGAATTACCCTATAGAGGCTCCATGAAGAACTCTGGTAATAAAAGGATGATAGAAAGAAAGATAAGTTCAGAGCACCAAGTGAAACCTTGCGATGATTTAGATGGAGCTTTGCGATGTTATAACCGTGAAAACTTGGAGCTCCGGAAAAGAAAATATGAAACACTAGAAACCAAGAATTTTGATGAACCTCCGGAATAAGGAATTAATCACTTGGATGAAACAATAATAAGAATTACGTTATGCGCATCCTTCACCAATTTAATTGATGACAAACAACGGATTGCATACAACTTATTCTTCTTGAAAAGATTGAAAAGATATAGCCAAACTTGAGAAAAATCTTCAACGATCCGCTGGTAGGATTGGAAAGAACGAATGAATTAATGTGAGAACATAGGAAGAGTAATCTTGAACAAACCGCCGTAAGGATTGAAAAAGAACAAAGCAAAGGCATAATTCATCAGGAAGAATTGGAAAATGAATGAAGATACTTGATAGGAGTTATATACATGAGAATGAAGAGATCATGAACTGATAAGAGGATATTTGAACGATGCACCGGTAAGATTTGGAGAACGGGAGCTGAAAGCTAGAATGAATAATTTTGAGATGATGGGCTCCGAAGAATCAAACTGAAAATACTCCTGAATTGCCGTAGATGGGTGAAAAGAATTCTCACAATCGAAAAGAATTATGAGAGGATGGTAGAAAGCTTGAACTACGAATCTTTGAGAGAACGGATAAAATTTAGAGGAAACACTTCTTTGGTCTTCAAAATCTGAGAAAGACGACGAGATACAGCACCATGAATTATAGAGGCACTCCAGAATGAAGAATGGAAAGGTTGAGCCAATGATGAAAATAATTTGAAAGATCTTGAAGAAAGACATATGACCGATGACAATCCATTCTTACGTCAAACTTGGATAAGAATTTAAGAGTAACTTCAGAAAAAAATTCGAAGAGTCAAGTAAGATCCTGGGAAAAGACCTGTGGGTTAGGGCCCACTCAAACGAAACACCTTCGAATGATTACTTGAAAGGGAGATTGCACCGGTTGATTTAAATGGCTTGAATGAGATAACATCCTCAAAAGAACTTGAGCAAATTGAGAATGGAAACTTGAATCTTCTGAGATATCTTCAGTACTCCAGAACAATTGAATAGCGAGAAGTGGATGATTAAGAGGTGCACTGGCATGAGAAAACGTTTGAAACAAGGAAAATATATGATCGACAAAGCTTGAATTTAATCCACCGGAGAAGAAAAAAAGAATGAAGAATAATAAACTTGAAGCTCCGTTAGTATCTTCCTGAGAATCACAAGATAAGAACATTGACGGAAAAGAATGGAGAGACTTACCATCAATCAAAGGGTACTTGAATAAGAAATCTGAGTCCTTGAAGAAAAAGGGTGGGAGGGCAGGAAAACAAAGGCAACTTGGGATGAATGAAACAAACACCATTGAGAAGACTTAGAATTGATCTTGCGAATGTTGGAATGATCGGATCCACTTGAAGAGAAGCACGCCGGTTGGAAAGGAATTGACATGACAATCTCGATAACAAGAAGGATTAGTACTCCCATAGAAATATGAGAACACCACTTAAAAAAGGTATGGAACCCACATTTGACATTTAAGCAACTCGAATACCACAACTCAAAACAAAACAAAGATTTGGCTTGTAGAATAAGCCGGAACAAATACATATGATAGAGATTTACCCAATCCCATATCATGCATCTGTCGGAAAGATATTCTAGGAGCTACTTGAATTCCCACCTATAAACTCCCGAAACTTTCTGGTTATGCAATCAGGTGTTGGGGATACATGGGAAGCATAATATCTCACCCAAACTAACAATCCCTACATCCACCTGTATCCATCCTTCAACACATAACCAAGAAACCTTCGGAAATCATGTACCTCAACCTTCGAAAAGCATCCGTTATACGAGTTATGGCAATACTCCTGAACTCCTGCCCCTGTACTGGGTGGCGTCGAGGTTATCTCACCAACAACTGCATAAAAGAGATTTTTGATGTCGGCGAACTCAGGTATTCCAGAACTACAACGATAAAATTGTGACAACAACACCTCGGAGCTCAACTCCCCGGGACACTGCCACAACTCCTAAATGTCAGGAGGCACCAAGAACAATGTTCTCGTCACAAGACTATCAGAACGATTCCAAGATACCTGTGTGATCCTAAATTTTTTTAATGAAATTTGAGGAGAGGAAAGTCAAAACTTCTACGCCAGGAGGCCTCACCAGAGCGACGAGGACTGAGGTGTAAAAAGCATCCTACTCTCCGATATATATAATCCTAAGACTCAATACATTTTGTTCTAGACTCAACAACGTCGGTGATTCGATCAAGCAGGCGGGCTCCTAAGTCGGGGATGGCTCTGATTACCAACTTGTAACACCCACGATGCCGCTATATCTCCCACATGTCGAGGCACGACTTAGAGGCATAACCGCATGGTGGTTTAGTCGCAAGTGGGGTAATCTTCACACAATCCCATGTACTGAATAAGAAAGGGATAAAGAGTTGGCTTACAATCGCCACTTCACACAAATAACATGTTAAGTATACATCATCTAGAGTACAATCAAGGTACGACTACGGAGCCCAAAATAAAAGAAGACAACCCCAAATGCTAGATCCCCGATTGTCCCAACTGGGCACCACTACTGATCAACCGGAAACGACACATAACAATGACCAAGATCTTCATCGAGCTCCCACTTGAGCTCAGTTGCGTCACCTGCACTAGTATCATCGGCACTTGCAACTGTTTGGAAGTATCTGTGAGTCACGAGGACTCAGCAATCTCATACCCGCGAGATCAAGACTATTTAAGCTTATGGGTAGGATAAGGTAATGAGGTGGAGCTGCAGCAAGCACTAAGCAAATATGGTGGCTAACATACGCAAATAAGAGCGAGAAGAGAAGCAACGCAACGATCGAAAAGCTATAAGTGATCAAGAAGTGATCCTGAAACTACTTACGTTCAAGCATAACACAAGAAACGTGTTCACTTCCCAGACTCTGTCGGAAAGAGACCATCACGACTACACACGCGATTGATGCATTTTAGTTAAGTTAAGTGTCAAGTTCTCTACAACCGGATATTAACAAATTCCCATCTGCCACATAACTTCAGGCACGACTCTCGAAAGTTTATACCCTGCAGGGGTGTCCCAACTTAGCCCATCACAAGCTCTCACGGTTAGCGAAGGATAGTCCTTCTCCTGAAAAGACCTGATCAGTCTCGGAATCTCGGTTATAAGACATTTCAACAATGGTAAAACAAGACCAGCAAGACCACCCGACTGTGCCGACAAATCCCGATAGGAGCTGCACATATCTCATTCTTAGGGCACACCGGATAAGCTAAGCGTACAAGTACCAACATAACCCAAGTTGCCAAGGGACGGTCCCACAAGGTGCTGTAGTTTTGGACCAACACTCAGAGGAGCAATGTCCCGGGGGTTAATATAAAGATGAACCTTGAGTCTGCAGAACCCAAGGGAAAAGGCTTAGGTGGCAAATGTAAAACCAAGGTTGGGCCTTGTTGGAGGAGTTTTATTGAAAGCGGACTGTCAAGGGGTTCACATAACACCCAGCCACGTTAGGAACGCAAAATTAAGGAACATAACACTGGTATGACGGAAACTAGGGCGGCAAGAGTGGAACAAAACACCAGGCAAAAGGCCGAGCCTTCCATCCTTTACCAAGTATATAAATGCATTAATTAAATAAGAGATAATGTGATATCCCAACATATCCATGTTCCAAAATGGAACAAACTTCAACTTCACCTGCAACTAGCAACACTACAAGAGGGGCTGAGCAAAAGCGGTATCATAGCCAAACAACGGTTTGCTAGGAAGGTGGGTTAGAGGCTTGACATGACAATATGGGAGGCATGATACAACAAGTGGCAGGTAGCACGACATAGTGATAGAGCGAACAACTAGCAAGCAAATATAGAAGTGATATCGAGGGTATGGTCATCTTGCCTGGAATCCCGCAAGGAAGAAGAACGAGTCCATGAAGAAGACAAACGTACGTAGTCGAACGAATCCTCACAACTCCGGAACGAAACCGAAGCTTACAAGAAAAGCAACCCGGAAAGAAGTAAGAAACATAGTAAACCAACAAGCATAATCATGGCATGATGCACAAACAAGTATGATACATGTCCGGTTTAATGCGGCATGGCATGGCAAAGTGCACAAACAACACTACACATTAAGTGGAGCTCAATATGCAATGAGTTGCATATTGACGGAACACCACATCAATTATTTAGTTCTCTCTCGTTTATGTACCAAACAATATTGAATGTTGTTAAACATGGCAAGAGGGTGAAGCATAAATAAACTAACTATTTAGGCAAGTTTGAACGAGGCCAAAAAAAACAAACAACAATTCCGATAAATCCTCATGTGCATTTAGCAATTTAATGCAAACAACAATTTTAAACATTTTAAATGTTATTATCATGATGCGGATGACATGTGCAAGTTTTAAGCAATTTTATGAAAATGTTACAAGATCATGTTATGAAGCATTTTTCATCGTGGTGGAAACGAAAGGGTGCCATGGCAACAACAACGGAAATGGTGCCATGGCAGCATTCCGGTTCTGGTAACTCGATTGAGATGCCGGTGCAAAAGAAGCAAGTGTGCGGATGCGTGCAAAAAATGGTGGGGTGATCCCGGTTACCAGGTGTCGCACGAGTTGGCGGCATGGCAAACGAGGGACGTGCACAAAACAAAAGGGTACGGCGCAAACATAGGGTGCATCTCATACAACAAAAGCATTTGTTCTCGAAAGGTCGTCTTGGCGGTTATACCTTCGAAGCGTGCAAACGGGATGGTTCGGGTTCGGTGCAAAGTAGAGGAAGTAGACATTCTCGGGACGTTCGTAGTGGAGGTAGTCATTCATGTTCGGGAAGTGGTAGAGGTACGGGTCTTCGACAACGGCCATCGTACATGCTCCGAGGTCGTCGGTAGAGGTTCTGGCAATCTTGGTGACGGTAGTGGTACATGTTTTCGTAGGTGTTCGAGTCAGCGGTAATGGTACTTGATGAATCCCGAAATGGTCTTGACGTCTTCGCCCGTAGGGGTACTTGGCATTTTCATAGAAGGCGGTAGAGGTACTTGACGCGTCGTTGTGGTACTTGGCAAAGGACCGGGTACGGTTCTTGGCGTCTCGTAGCCAATCTTGACGGTCCCAACAAAGCAACACAAGGGGCCTCGGGTGACAGCGACGATGAACAAAAGCCCATGGAGAAGCAGGGTGTGCAGAGGCGTTTGAAGACGGACTTGACGTTCCTGGTCTCGGGTGCTGTAGTCGTCCACAAGGTCCAACATAGGGTCTTGGCGAATCCGGGTCCTCTCGACGTAGTTGTAAAGTGTGGTGGCATTGGTTCCACGGCAACATGAGGTCGACGGCGAGGTGGATGTGCTACTGGTACCCTGCGGAGGCAGCGAGGCCAGGGAGGCGCAGCAGCGAAGCAGGGCTCGCGAGCAGAGGAAGAAGGCCATGGGAGAGGCGGGCGCTGGGCGCTTGGGGTGCCGCCGGCGGCCTCAACAAGGATAAGAAGGGCGTGACGGGGTGGCCTGAAGGTCGAGGAAGTAGGTACTCCGGCGAGGTGGCGACGAACTTGGGATGCAGGGGCGCGCGGGGTCTGCAGGAGCTGCTCGACTTGGTTAAGGATGGCGCACGGGAGAAGAGGTGCTCCGGCGGGACTGCTTGCTGACATCGGCCGGAGACAGAGGCGGAGCCCTCGGACTCGAGCAGTGGCGGGGTGATTCGGCCAGCATGGAGGCGGAGAGCTTGGGGCGCCGGCGGCGGCCTCGGGAAGGAGAAGAGGGGCTTGGCACGATGAAGGAGGAAGGAGGCAGAGGGGATCGGGGATGAGGGGCGGCGCTTCTCTCTCCCTGGTGCGATGCGTGTGTGTGTGGCAGCGCTGCAGGAGGACGAGGGAGCGAGCGAGAGAGAGAGAGATGGCGGTGCAGGAACGAGGAGGGGATCGACCACGAGAAGGTTCAGTCGAGTTAGGGTTAGGTGGGGATCGGGCATGCCTGGCTAATGGGCTTAGAGGCAAATGGGCCGGCCTAGTTCTCTCTTCTCCCTTTGAATTTCTCTTTTTAGAAAATAGGGAGAGGTCAAAAAATTAAGAGAAAAGGCCACGTACAGGAATAATATGGCGGGACATTTTTGTCAGGCTTTATGGAAAATTTCCAACCCAACAACAATGCTTCCAACAAGTTAGGAGAATTTAAATTCAAACTTATTTGACTAGAGCCAAAGGAGTTTGAATGGAGTCTAGGCTATAGGGGTGTGCAAAAATGTTGAGGATTTTGGAGGACCCTCGATAAATGGAGAAAGAACTATTACCAAGGTTTGGAGGTGAAACTTGAAGCAGAAGAACCATGGAATTTATTTTGCAAGTGTGTTATGGTCAATTCCTAAAGAATGGAATATTTATTTTACCTCCCTATACATATTGGGAGATATGTTATAAAGAGAATTTCACCATGTGAATTTCCCTCGATTTAAATGGATCGAAGATCCACACGATTTATTTAAGTGAGTTTTAGTTACCTTTAAGAAAAAGATGGCATGATGACATGATGCCATGCAAAATATGCAATGATGAATGCAACTAGCAAGACAAATCACATGACGAACAACGAAAAACATGGAAGGCTTCTGGAGTGCCGGTCTTGGGGCGTCACAGGTAGGTGGAACCGGCGTTCTTAAGTCCGAAAGGCATAGTGTTAAAGAAGAAAGGCCCATACGGAGTGAGAAATGCCGTTGCGGCTTGATCGGATTCCTTCATCTTAATCTGATGGTATCCGAAGTATGCGTCGAGGAAACACAGTGAATTATGTCCTGCAGTTGCATCAATGATTTGGTCAATGCGAGGTAGTGGGAAGGGGTCCTTAGGGAAAGATTTATTAAGGTCCTCAAAATTGACACAAAGGCGCCAGGATTTGTCCTTCTTTGGCACCATGACCAGGTTTGCTAGCCACTCTCGGTGTTCTATTTCTCGAATAAACCTGGCTTCAAGTAGCTTGGCTAGCTCCTCCCCTAGAGCTTGCCGCTTGGGTTCAGAAAATTGCCGTAGCACTTGCTTAACTAGCTTGAACCCCTTTATTATATTGAGGCTGTGTTCGGCCAGTCTGTGTGGGATTCCTGGCATATCCGAAGGGTGCTAGGCGAAAATGTCCCAATTCTCTCGCATGAATGCTCTTAGGGTGGCATCGACCGCCGGATCCAGATGTGCCCAATGGCTGCTGTTTTGTTGGGATCCATTGGGTGGACTTGGAATTTGACTATTTCGTCTCCTGGCCTGAAAGAAGTGGACTTAGGTCTTTTATCTAGAATTACATTGTCTGTATCCACTGTGGAACGCAGAGCCATGAGCTTCCTCGGCCTCGAGGGCCTCAGACAGGGCCTCGAGGGCCAGGGATGCGGTTTTGTTTTCGGCGCGGAGTGCTATGTTCGGATCACTAGCGACAGTGATGACTCCGTTGGGCCCGGGCATTTTGAGTTTCATGTACCCGTAATGAGGTATGACTTGGAATCATGTGAAAGCATATCGCCCTAACAGGGCATGATATCCACTGTTGAAAGGTGCCACCTGGAAGATTAATTCTTTGAACATGTAGTTCTCAGGCGTGTTGAATACCACATCAAGTTTTATTTGTCCCGAACACCATGCTTCTCGGCTGGGAATAATACCTCGAAAGGTTGTACTACTCTGCTTGATGCGGCTCTTGTCTATTTGCATTATGTCGAGCATGTCCTCATAAATGAGGTTTAATCCGCTACCTCTGTCCATGAGCACTTTAGTAAGCCGAAAGCCGTCCACAATTGGGTTTAGGACTAAGGCGGATGGTGCTCGGACTGATCGGGTATGTGGTTTGTCACTTGCATTGAAGGTTATGACCATGTCATTCCAAGGGTTTATTGCGGCTACTTGGTTAACTTCGGCGAGGTCCCGGAGCACCCTTTTAAGCCTATTATTTGAAGAAAAGGTCTCGAAGACCATGAATACATTGAGATCATTATCCTCAGAGGGGTACTTCTCTGGGGCAGTGTTGATGAGGATTTCCTCACCACTCTTATCCACCTGCCGGAGTATCCAACATGCCCAAAGGTTGTGTGCTGGTTCAGAATTTGGCGTTGCGTGTATCTGGTAGGGCTTGTCGAGCCATTCATCGAGGATAGTTCTCCGTCCCGTTAAGGGCTTAATTTTCTTGTCTATGAAGCTATGATCAGGTGTCCCATGAGGTTGCATCCTTTTTGCCCGGCCGGTGGGTGGCTTAAAGGATGATGGTTCCCACCGAGCTGTCTGGGCTTTCCAGGCCCTTTCCATTACTCAATACTTCGGTACTATGTGTGCCAAATCTGCAAAGTGAAGTATGCGGCGTCGGTTGAGGGCATTGAGGATTCCCTCGTCCGTGCAGTTGCGACAAAATACCGAGGTTGTTGTCGTATATACATTAAGTCGTATATATCCGGGGGACCAGAATTGCTGGGAGAGTATTGATTATGGTGGGCGGGTGGGTTTAAATCTAAACCTTGACCCACTGGGGAATCCAGATTTTGCAAAATTTGTGTGGTGATTTGTCCAGGATCTGGAGTGTCCTAGGAATTTTTAGGGTTGACGCCTGATTCTATGTTCGGAGGACAAATGGTCTCTTCTCGAAGATGGGTATCTGGCTCGCAGGGCTTGGAGATCCGAACATAGTTCATTTTTAGCATAGGAGGAACGATATCCCCTACTTGCTCTTCCATGATGGTCACCAGGTGGGTGATGGGTGGGGACTTGATTTCCCTCTGATCGGGTTTAAGCCCAATCAGATCGTAATCTGTTGCGACCCCCAGGGCGGCGATGCGATCTAGCAGTTCATTTAAAGATGAGATATCTCCCGGATCCATCTTATCGACGTTTTCGGGGCTGATGCGGAGATGGTTTTTGGCAATCTGGGGGCCCGCCTTGGGCTTAATGGTCGAGCGAGCACCCATGGTGAAATTGCCGATCTGGAGGATCTGCCCAGGAACTAGGGCCCTTCCAGAGGTGATTTTGTCATTGATGACAAGGCGAGCCATCGATCCTTCTATTGACAACATAGAGGAACGAATGTTGGTGTCAAAACCGTCCGATCTCGGGTAGGGGGTCCCGAACTGTGCATCTGAGGATTGAAGGTAACAGGAGGCAGGGGACACGATGTTTACCTAGGTTCAGGCCCTCTTGATGGAGGTAATACCCTACTTCCTACTTGATTGACTTTGATGAGTATAGGGGTTACAAGAGTTGATCTACCTCGAGATCGTAATGGCTAAACCCTAGATGTCTAGCTTGTATGATTGTGATTGCACCCTTAGGTTTATATAGACACCGGGGGGGCCTAGGGTTGTACATAGTCGGTTGACAGAGAAAGGAATCTTCATATCCGAACGCCAAGCTTGCCATCCACGCAAAGGAGAGTCCTATCCATACATGGGGAGAAGTCTTCTATCTTACATCTTTAGGGCCCACCAGTCCAGCCCACATCACATAGACCGGACGCCTGGGGACCCCCTAATCCAGGACTCCCTCACCAAGTTTGTCCAACATTTGAACTCCCTTAGGAGTGAAAGAAAACCCCTTCTTTTGAGGTGGAACTCCCAAAATTCGTTCTAAAATTTCATAGGCAGCATTGGAATCAAGCTTAATAAAATTCCCTTTAGCGACAAAATCTAGGATTTGTCTATGATGCAAAGCCAATCCTATGTAAAAATTACGAAGCAAAACCTTAGCGTCCCCCTTTAAATTGGAAATACGACACGATTCCGTAAGCCTATACCAGGCATCTTTCATATTTTCTCCTTGTATTTGTTTGAAGGAAAGAACTTCAAAATCTGGTGACAAAGGAGGAGTAGGAACACTAGCCATCAAGACTAGAAAGCAAGAGAATGGCAAACAAAAAAGAGAGGGGCGAATAAAACGACACATTTTTGTGAAGTGGGGGAGAGGAAAATGAGAGGCAAATGGCAAATAATGTAAATTGCGAGGAGATGAGATTTGTGATTTGGAACGTGGTATATGTTGAAGATCCTCCCCGGCAACGGCGCCAGAAATTCCTTTTGATGTCGCTTGAAGCTACGTCGGTATTTCCCCAAAGAGGAAGGGATGATGCATCAGAGCGGCGGTAGGTATTTCCCTCAGATATGGAACCAAGGTTATCGAACCAGTAGGAGAACCAAGCAACACAACGTAAGCAGCCCCTGCACACAAATAACAAACACTCGCAACCCGCCGTGTTAAAGGGGTTGTCAATCTCTTTCGGGTAACGGTGCCAGAAATTGGTGCATGGATGGGAGAAAATTGTAATAGGTTGAATAAATAGATCGCAAATAAAATAAAGTACAGAAAAGTATTTTTGGGTTTTTGGATTAATAGATCTGAAAACAAAAGCAAAGGAAAATAGCTTGCAAAGGCAAATAATATGAGAAAGAGACCCGGGGGCCGTAGGTTTCACTAGTGGCTTCTCTCGAGAAAAATAGCAAACGATGGGTGAACAAATTACTGTGGGGCAATTGATAGAAATTCAAATACTCATGATGTTATCCAGGCAATGATCATTATATAGGAATCACATCCAAGATTAGTAGACCGACTCCTGCCTGCATCTACTGCTATTACTCCACACATCGACCGCTATCCAACATGCATCTAGTGTATTAAGTTCATGGAGAAACAAATTAATGCAATAAGAACGATGACATGATGTAGACAAGATCTATCTATGTAGAGATAAACCCCATCGTTTTATCCTTAGTAGCAACGATACACACGTGTCAGTTCCCTTTTTGTCACTGGGATCAAGCACCGTAAGATCGAACCCACTACAAAGCACCTCTTCCCATTGCAAGATAATTAGATCAAGTTGGCCAGACAAAACCCAAATATCGGAGAATAAATACGAGGCTAGAAGCAATCTTGCATAAAAGAGATCAAAGAAACTGAAATACTTTGATGGATATAAAAAGATAGATCTAATCATAAACTCATAGTTCATTGATCCCAACAAACACACTGCAAAAGAGTTACATCATATGGATCTCCAAGAGACCATTGTATTGAGAATCAAGAGAGAGAGGAAGCCATCTAACTACTAACTACAGACCTACAGGTCTACGAAGAACTACTCACGCATCATCGGTGAGGCACCAATGGAGGTGGTAAACCCCATCGAGATGGTGTCTAGATTGGATCTGGTGGTTTTGGACTCTGCGGTGGCTGGATGAATATTTCGTCGACTCTCCTAGGGTTTTGGGAATATTGGGGTATTTATAGAGCAAAGAGGCGGTCCGAGGGGCACCCGAGGTGGGCACAAGCCACCGGGCGCGCTTGGGCCTCCTCGCACGCCCTGGTGGGTTGTGCTCCCCTCGGGGCACCCCCCCAGGCGCAGCCAGGGCCCATTGTGTTCCTTCTGGCCCATAAAGAATCATCGTAAAGTTTTGTGGCATTTGGACTCCCTTTGATATTGATTTTCTACGATGTAAAAAACATGGAAAAAATAGCAACTAGCACTTGGCGCTATGTCAATAGGTTAGTACCAAAAAATGATATAAAATGACTATAAAATGATTATAAAACATCCAAGATTGATAATATAACAACATGGAACAATCAAAAATTATAGATACATTGGAGACGTATCAGCTGCCCGGCCCCCTTTTATTCCTACGGCTATCTACCTTCATCTCTCGTCTCACACAACACAATAAGCACACCCACGAGGACACATACAGAGAGGACATCCAGCGGTTCCAATGGTGCTCCCCGTGGCTCCAATGGTGCTCCCAGCGGCCGATGACGACAACGGCGGGCAGTTCACCACGCAAAAAATCGTGGACACCCACGTGAGGGGGAAGTCTCTCTCGGTGGTGTACACGAATGCTCCGGTCTCGGTGGAGAGCTCCATCCAAACTATGGAGCAGTTCCTGACCGAGGACAAGTACCAAGTGGTCGGCTTCAACCTCGAGTACACCATGGGTCATGCCGGGCATGAACAGAAGGTTGCCGTCACCCAGTTGTGCGTGCGACATGACGTCCTCATCTACCACTACCACCAGGCCACAATGCCTTGCGAGCGTTTCTCCAGGTTTGTCAACAGCTCCGACTACAGTTTTGCTACAGTGGACACCACTAACGATCTAAAAGCGCTCAAGGTTTTGGGCTTGAAATACCCAAATCTTGTCAACACCCAGCACCACTACAAGGTCTGGGGGAGCGACAACAACAAACTGAACTCCCTGGTTGACCTCACCTTGGCCATCATCTACCCCTACTATTCGAAGATGAAGGAAGAGAGCTAGAATGACAAGAGTGCATGGCACAGTGTTTGGCATGAGAGACTGGATGAACACCACGTCAAGTATGCGGCCAAGGATGCGTACACAAGCTAAGAGATGTACAGGCGGATCGTTGACATGAGGAACAGTCTTCTTCCTGCCCCCGACGAGGGATCAAGCCACATAGCAGTGGTGGGAGCGTCACAAGAAGTAGATGACTAGACGATAATTTCTCCTACTTTAGAATGCATGCAATTGTTTATTGAGGTGTGAGCGAATGATCTGTATAGTCACTTATGTAATTGGATGTTTATTTCAGTTATATGTATACATGTTATTCATTTGTAGACAGAGCAAATCACATGGCTTATTAGCAGCAATCGTCTGTGTTATTAGTGGTCTTCGCACACATTTTTTATTACGGACCTGTTTGCCGCGTATCACACACATCTTATTTAGCTGAACCGTTTCTATTGTGTTCCCTAATCACACACAGTCATCCTAGTGAATTGTATGCTGTATATGGCACACACCTTCATCTGGCTGCCCGTTTCTTTTGTTCCTCCTGATCCCAAACAGTTAATTGAACTGAATCGTATGCCCTGCATCGCACACGCAACTAAAATCTGAACCGTGTTTGATGCATCCATCATCGCAATCGTTTTGTACCTTTTCTGACGGGTTTTTTCACCACCATTTTCGATTATGGCATCGCACACGGTTTCATCGAAGGGTCTCTGATCGTAGTGTCGCGTTTGGACCATCCTACAGTAGTGTTGTGATTGTTAGAGATGTTGAAGTCTTGTGTGGGAAAATAAGATATCCTACTGATTTTCTAGTTCTTGGTTCCCCCGAAGACGACTTTTGTCCCATTATCTTTGGTAGACCTTTCTTGAACACCGTTAATGCTAAAATAGATTATCATAAAAAACCATCGGTGTTAGTTTTGGTGATGAGTCTCATGAGTTTAATTTTTCTAAGTTTAGTAGAAAGCATCATAAGAAATAATTACCTAGTAAGGATGAAATAATTGGTCTTGCTTCTATTGCCATGCCTCCTACTGATCCATTAGAACAATATTTGCTTGACCATGAAAATAATATGCATATGCATGAAAGAAATGAAATAGATAAAATATTCTTTGAACAACAACCTCTGCTTAAACACAATTTGCCCATTGAAACTCTAGGAGGTCCTCCTCCACCTAAGGGTGATCCTGTGTTTGAATTAAAACAATTGCCAGACACTTTGAAATATGCTTATATTGATGAGAAAAAGATATATCATGTTATTATTAGTGCTAACCTTTCAGAACATTAAGAAGAAAGATTATTGAAAATTCTGAAGAAGTGCCGAGCTGCTATTGGATATACTCTTGATGATCTTAAGGGCATTAGTTCCACTCTATGTCAGCACAAGATTAATATGGAACATGATGCTAAACCCGTTGTTGCTCACCAACGACTGTTGAATCCTAAAATGAAGGAAGTGGTAAGAACTGAAATATTAAAGCTTCTTGAAGCAGGTATAATCTATCCCATAGCTGATAGTAGATGGGTAAGTCCCGTTCACTGTGTCCCTAAGAAAGGAGGTATTACTGTTGTGTTGTTCCTAATGATAAAAATGAACTTATTCCATAAAGAATTGTCACTTTAGAAAATTAAATAAAGCAACTAGAAAAAATCATTACCCTTTTCCTTTTATTGATCAAATGCTGAAAATATTATCAAAGCACACACACTTTTGCTTTCTTGATGGATATTTTGGTTTTTTTCTCAAATACCTGTTTCACAACCTGATCAAGAGAAAACCACTTTTACTTGTCCTTTTGGAACTTAAGCTTATAGACGTATGCCTTTTGGTTTATGCAATGCACCTTCTACCTTTCAAAGATGTATGCCTGCTATATTCTCTGATTTTTGTGAAACGATTGTTGAGGTTTTCATGGATGACTTTTCCGTTTATGGAACTTCTTTTGAGGATTGCTTAAGCAACCTTGATCGAGTTTTGCAGAGATGTGAGCAAACTAATCTTGTCCTGAATTGGGAGAAGTGCCATTGTATGGTTAATGAAGGTATTGTGTTGGGACATAAAATTTCTGAACGAGGTATTGAGGTGGATAAAGCTAAAGTTGATGCAATTGAGAAAATGCCATGTCCTAGAGATATTAAAGGTATTCATAGTTTCCTTGGTCATGCTGGTTTCTATAGGAGGTTTATTAAAGACTTCTCTAAAATTTCTAGGCCTCTTACAAATTTTTTAGAAAAGGATTTTCCATTTGTTTTTCATGATGATAGTGTAGAAGCCTTTGAAACACAGAAGAAAGCCTTAACTAGTGCACCAATTGTTCAACCACCTGATTGGAACTTGCCTTTTGAAATTATGTGTGATATTAGTGCTTATGCTGTTGGTACTGTTCTAGGACAAAGAGTTGATAAAAAATTAAATATTATTCATTATGCTAGTAAAACTCTAGACAATGCTCAACAAAACTATGCTACTACTGAAAAAGAATTTTGGCAGTTGTATTTGCTTGTGATAAATTTAGATCTTATATTGTTGATTCTAAAGTGACTGTCCACACAGATCATGCTGCTATAAAATATCTTATGGAAAATAAAGATGCTAAACCTAGACTCATTAGGTGGGTTCTCCTGTTACAAGAATTTGATTTACATTTCACTGATAGGAAAGGAGCTGCGAACCCTATAGCCGATAACTTGTCTAGGTTAGAAAATATTCTTGATGACCCACAACCTATTAATGATAGCTTTCTTGATGAACAACTAGCTGCAATAAATGTCTCTCATAACACTCCTTGGTATGCTGACTATGCTAATTATATTGTTGCAAAATATATACCACCTAGTTTCACATACCAACAAAAGAAAAAAAATTCTTCTATGATTTAAGACATTACTTTTGGGATGACCCACATCTTTACAAAGAAGGAGTAGATGGTATTATTAGATTTTGTGTACCTGAGCATGAACACGAACAAATCCTAAGGAAATGTCACTTCGAAGCTTATGGAGGACATCATGCGGGAGATAGAACTTCACAAGGTATTGCAATATGGTTTTTATTGGCCTACTCTCTTCAAGGATTCCCGTAAGTTTATTTTATCTTGTGATGAATGTAAAAGAATTGGTAATATTGGTAAGGGTTAGGAAATTCCTATGAACTATTCACTTGTTGTTGAACCATTTGATGTTTGGAGTTTCGATTACATGGGACCTTTTCCTTCCTCTAATCGGTATACTCATATTTTGGTCATTGTTGATTATGTTACTAAGTGGGTAGAAGCTATTCCAACTAGTAGTGCTAATCACACCACCTCTATTAAAATGCTTAAGGAAGTTATTTTCCCAAGGTTTGAAGTCCCTAGATATTTAATGAATGATGGTGGTTCACACTTTATTCATGGTGCTTTCCGTAAAGTGCTTGCTAACTATGATGTCAACCATAGAATTGCTTCACCTTATCACCCTGAGTCTACTGGTCAAGTTGAACTTAGCAATAGAGAAATAACATTAATTTTACAAAAAACTATCAATAGGTCCCGAAAGAATTGGTCTAAGAAATTAGATGATGCACTTTGGGCTTATAGAACAGCTTATAAAATTCCTATGTGCATGTCTCCTTATAAAATGGTTTATGGAAAAGCTTGTCATTTGCCTCTTGAGTTAGAACATAAAGCATATTGGGCAATTAAAGAACTCAACTATGATTTCAAACTTGCCGGTGAAAAGAGGTTATTTGATATTACACTACAAAAAAAGACACATCCATGACATTTTGGGCCGAACGATTTTTTTCTGTCATGCTTATGACACTTCTATGACAATAATTGTGACAAAACCCAATATCATCATAGATGTGGTGGGCTCCTACTTCTATGACAAAAAATCATGATAGAAAATGGGATTTTCATCCTGCGCGGGCCGGAGACGCAGCTGCATGACATTCTTTGGGCCGTCCATGACGGAAAAAACCATGGTAGAAGCGAGGGCGAGGAAAATATCAGGGAGTTCCCGGATATGGTGGGTGGTTGGGGGCCGAGCGATGCGTGTTTCTCTCGTACACGTATGCGCGTGGGTGCGAGTCATTGGGCTCTAACTGAACCCGAGCGATTGCACTGCAGGCTACGCATTACTGAACCCGAGCGATCGATCAATCATGCTGTTAACTGAACCGAATCGAGCGATTCCTTTGCTACTGTTGCTAACTGAAGCTGATCAATCCTGCTGCCTCCTTCCCTTCATGAACAGTGAGCGTTGTTTGGGGGGTGTGGATGAACAGTTCTCGGTGGGGGTTGGATGAACAGGACCCCGTGGTAGTAGAGGACGTTGCCGCTGGATGAACATGACCCCGATTGATCGAGCCGGTTGGGGGTGGATGAACAGGACCCCGTGGAGGGTTGGTTGAACAGCAGCTGGTGGAGGGCTGGATGAACAGTAGCCCTTGGAGGGGTGGTTGAACAGGACCCCGTGGAGAGGGCTGGTTGAATAGTAGCCGGTGGAGGAGCGGTGGAGGCTGGATGAACAGGAGCCCGTGGATGAACAGTCGCAGGTGGAGGCTGGAGGAGGTCGACGATGGATGAATAGTAGCCCGTGGAGGCTGGAGGAGGTTGACGGTGGTGATGAACAGTAGCCCGTGGAGTCCCATTTTGCAGTACGCCACATCCCTCCCGATGAACAGGACCCCCATTTCGACCGTAGCGCTCCAACACAAGTTTGTTTCCCCCGTTTTGCGATACGCACACCCCCCGATCAACAGGACCCCGTTGCGACCGTAGGAGGTCCAAGAGAAGTCTGTTTCCTCCGTTTTGCGGTACGCCACACCCCTCCCGGTGAAAAGGATCTCGTTTCGACCGTAGGCGGTCGAACACAAGGCCATTTCCTTCATTTTGCGGTATGCCATGCCTCGTATCGATCGGTTGTTCCATCCAAGCTAGTTGGCTCCTAATGAACACGACGCATTCCATTCTAACTCAGACGGTTGGCTCCCGATGAACACGACACATTCCGTTCAGACCCAGCCGGTTGGCTGCCGATGAACAGGATGCCGTCGCTGCCTCTCCATGTACACGAGCCCTGGCCATACGTATGCGTGAGTAGGCATTCGAGATCCCGCCCGTATGTATGTATGTGGCCGTATTTACTTTCTTGCACCCTGGCTATACGTACGTGTACACGATATTAATGGGACTGCGTGACATGCTATGTCCGCGCCTCTAATACGACACATGCCATTCCTTACTAGGCCACGGTTCATCGCTGCAGCCTGCAGATAGACCGATCGACTAGTATGTACGTACACGTTCGCGACCAGAATGACAACGCTACATACGCTTCGACCAGGTGGGTCCCGACTATCAGGGAGGATAAGGATGCACTTCCTTGCATGCGAAGATGTAGCTGGTGGGTCCCAACAATCAAGGGAGAAACATTTTTTTCATGAAATACGGTGGCCCGTCCAGTGGGTCCCTGTTGTCAGGTGGAGGATTCATTATTTTCCGCATAATAAGGAGGCACTTCCTTGCTGTGGCCGTGGACCCAGCTGTCAGCCTCTCCACGTACAATACTCTTCTGATGGAAGTGGTTCCTTGACCACATTGACCACGCCGCACCGAGAGCACCAAGACGGTGGAGGACGGCGAGGCCTAGGAAGGGGATGACACGGAGCCGGGGAAGACGCGGAAGTGGATGCCCACGCGAAGAGGAGTATAAGGGTTCACTGGTTCGGCTGCGGTGTGGGGCTGCCATGCCGCAGAATAACAGGGGGTGTGGGTGAGTAGAAGGATGGCCTGTCCAGTGGCATGATTTGTAGGGGGCGGTGAGGCCTCCATGGCAGCACATCCCGCCACAGGAGGCAGGAGCAAGCGGCACGACCAACACTGGTTTGGGCGGCTGGAGCAAGAAGACCAGAGGTTGAGGAAGCACTTCGGCCGCTAGATGGACATCGTACGGTCACTGGAGCTAGAATCATTCATATTGACTAAGTTGGCAAAGCCCTCTGTCCGTGTCAGTAGGCCCACAAGTTAGCCTCAAACTATGGTGGGTCCCAGCTAGCAGGGGGAGTATTCATTTTTTGTGCGTAATAAGGAGGCACTTCCTTGCGTGCGAAGATATAGCTGGTGGGTCTGACCTGTTAGTGGGAGGAACGTTTTTTCCACAAAATACAGAGGCCCTTCCGGTGGGTCCTAGCTGTCAGGTGGAGGAATCATTATTTTGGGCGTAATAAGGAGGCATTTCCTTGCATGCAGCCGTGGACCCAGATGTCAGCCTCTCCACGTACAATCCACTTCCGATGGATGTCATTCATTGACCACGTTGACCACGCCGTGCTGAGAGCAGCAGGGCGGTGGACGACAGCGAGGCCTAGGAAGGGAACGACACAGATCCAGGGAAGACTCTATAGCTGTTTCACACGCGGAGGGGAGTACGAGGGTTTACTGGTTCATCTACCCTCACTGGAGAATAACATCAGGCACTACAAAAAAAATACACTTCCGTGATGATACGTGTTTGTCACAGTATGTCGCTTTTTCTGTCATGCATGCACATCCATGAAAAATTTATGACAGAATCAAGATAGTCATACCTGTGCTGTCGTAGAAGTGTTCCATGACATTACCAAAATGATCATCACAAAAGTGTCCACTTCCATGACGATAAATCGCGCGTCACAGAAGTGCTTTCGTCAAGGGTGACCGACACTTGGCATCCACCGTAGCGGAACGCCGTTAAGCTATCGGGTCGGGTTTCGGATCCGATAACCCGATAACATCCCCGACCAATGGGGATTTTCCACGTGTAAAATCATCATTGGCTAGAGGAAACACGTGTCAGCTCATCATCGGGACAAATGTCATCCACTCACTGGACAGAAGGCGCCTATGATACGTCGACACGTGGCACGGCCCAACAAGTTTAAATGGGTCGGCCCAACTAAAGGCCCACAAGATTTTGCGGACCATAATGGGCTGGCCCAACTAAAGGCCCATGAAATTTTGTGGACCATAATGGGCTGGCCCAGCTAAAGGCCCACAAGATTTTGCAGGCCATAATGGGCCGACCCAGGTAAAGGCCCACAAGATTCTTGTGGGTCATAATGGGCCGGCCCAACTAAAGGCCCATGAGATTTCGTCGACATTAATGGGCCGGCCCAGCTGTAGGCCCACAAGATTTTGAGGACCCTAGTAGGCTGGCCCATTAACTTGCTGCCATGTTTTGGGCCAAATGCCGGCCCATATTTGATCCGGTCCATTAATGGCCTGCCACGCTCTGGACCTAATAGTGGCCCATATGAGATCCGGCCCGTTAAAAGCCTACCACGTTCTGGGCCAAATTACGGTCCAGATCAGGTCCAGCCCTTTAAGAGGCTTTGGGCTCAATTATGGCCCATATCAGATTCGGCCCGTCAACTGGACACTATGCTTTTGGGCCCACTTGCTAAAGGCCCACTTAGTAATTTGGCCTGATATTAGTTTTGGCCTGTTAAGGGCCCGTTTAACATTTCGGCCCTATATTAATTTCGTCCTGTTAAAAGCCCGTCATATAGTTGGGCCTAACTACGGCCCGGTTTGCATCCGGCCTGCTCGCAGCCGATATCTGATTGGGCCAAACAAGGACCCAGACAATTTTGGCCTGTTAAAAGCCCGTGATATGATTCGCACAATCATGGGCTGGGGTTCATTTCGGGCTGCTGCGTAACTAGTAGGAATTAAGAACAAACCTACTCTATACAATAAAGAAATTACGGCATAGTAACTAAGAATAAACCTACACTACACAATAAAGGATTTAAGGTATATTACATCCACTGGGAATCAAAGTTCACCACCAGTGATCATAAAGCGCAACGAAGAAGCGGATTACAAAAACTGGGCACCATTGCAGCGTAACAAAATAATACTGAACCGATACCACTTCCAAGACAGTTCAAGAAAGGTTAGCCTTGCGGGGGAACTGCTGCTAAAGCTGCCGAGCAAGGCTGTGAGACCGGCCTAGCATGTCGGTCATAGCTTCCAGGTGTAGCTATTTAGCGATGAGGTTCTCATTGGTGTTCTCCGCAATCTTTCTTCGAGATAGGACTTCATGTCGAAGTTGAGTTGCAGAATGCCTTTCTGCTAGAACTTGGGACTGAAGAAGTCGAATTGATTCAGACAACAAATTCTGTGATATTGTCTGACTGTTAGTCTCAAGTAACTTGAACACTGCATCAAGACAAGACTTTGGGGTTGTCTCGCTATCTTCAAGATTTTTTGCCTTCTTTGCTGCAATATATGTTGGGTTTGTCTCACAGCCTTCAGAAGACTTGTGCATGCCATTAGGCATATCATCCTGAAACAAAGCAGAGAGATGACAGGTTTTGCACGTGTATAAACAAAGATGACAACTGTTCTGTCAATTCTATCCAATTTCAAATTAGAAAATAAAGAGTATGTTCAAAATATCTGTTGTGGATCGTAGCAGAAATTTAAAATTTTCTACGCATCACCAAGATCAATCTATGGAGTAATCTAGCAATGAGGGGTAGGGGAGTGCATCTACATACCCTTGTAGATCGCTAAGCGGAAGCGTTGCAAGAACACGGATGAGGTAGTCGTACTCGTGGCGATTCAGATCGCGGCTGATTCCGATCTAAGCGCCGAACAACGGCGTCTTCGCGTTCAACACACGTGCAGCCCGGTGACGTCTCCCATGCCTTGATCTAGAAAGGAGAGAGGGAGAGGTTGGGGAAGACTCCGTCCAGCAGCAGCACGACGGCATGGTGGTGGTGGAGGAGCGTGGGACTCTAGCAGGGCTTCGCCAAGCACTATGAGAGACGAGGAGGGAGAGAGGTAGGGCTGCGCCAAGAGGGATATGATCACCTATGTCTGGCAGCCCAAAAACCCCCAATATATATAGGGGAATGGGAGGGGTTGCGCCCCCATCTAGGGTTCCATCCCTAGGGGTGGCGGCAGCCCCCAAAACCCATCTAGGGTGCGGCAAAGGGGGGGAAGAGGGGGGGCGCCCTAGGGTGGGCCTTAAGGCCCATCTGGACCTAGGGTTTTCCCCCATTCCACTCTCCACTCGCCTTGGGCCTTGGTGGGGGACGCACCAGCCTACCTTGGGATGGTCCCCTCCCACACTTGGCCCATGCATCCTTTTGGGGCTGGTGGCCCCACCTGGTGGACCCCCGGGACACTCCCGGTGGTCCCGCTACGTTACCGATAGCACCCGAAACTTTTCCGGTGAACAAAACGGGACTTCCCATATAAATCTTTACATCCGGACCATTCCGGAACTCCTCGTGACATCCGGGATCTCATGTGGGACTCCGAACAACATTCAGTAACCGCGTACATACTTTCCCTATAACCCTAGCGTCATCGAACCTTAACTGTGTAGACCCTACAGGCTCGGGAGTCATGCAGACATCGCCGAGACAACTCTCCGGTCAATAACCAACATCGGGATCTGGATACCCATGTTGGCTCCCACATGATCCACGATGATCTCATCGGATGAACCACGATGTCAAGGATTCAATCAATCCCGTATAAAATTCCTTTTGTCTATCGGTATGATACTTGCCCGCGATTCGATCGTCGGTATCCCGATACCTCGTTCAATCTCGTTACCGGCAAGTCTCTTTACTCGTTCCGTAACACATCATCCCATGATCAACTCCTTGGTCACATTGTGCACATTATGATGATGTCCTACCGAGTGGGCCCAGAGATACCTCTCCGTTACACGGAGTGACAAATCCCAGTCTCGATTCGTGCCAACCCAACAGACACTTTCGGAGATACCCGCAGTGCACCTTTATAGCCACCCAGTTACGTTGTGACATTTGGTACACCCAAAGCATTCCTGCGGTATCCGGGAGTTGCACAATCTCATGGTCTAAGGAAATGATACTTGACATTAGAAAAGCTTTAGCATACGAACTACACGATCTTGTGCTAGGCTTAGGATTGGGTCTTGTCCATCACATCATTCTCCTAATAATGTGATCCCATTATCAACGACATCCAATGTCCATGGTCAGGAAACCGTAACCATCTATTTATCCACGACTAGTCAACTAGAGGCTTACTAGGGACATGGTGTTGTTTATGTATCCACACATGTATCTGAGTTTCCTATCAATACAATTCTAGCATGGATAATAAACGATTACCATGAACAAGGAAATATAATAATAACTAATTTATTATTGCCTCTAGGGCATATTTCCAACAGTCTCCCACTTGCACTAGAGTCAATAATCTAGTTCACATCGCTATGTGATTAACACTCAAGGTCACATCCCCATGTGACTAACACCCAAAGAGTTTACTAGAGTCAATAATCTAGTTCACATTACCATGTGATTAACACTCAATGAGTTCTGGGTTTGATCATGTTATGCTTGTGAGAGATGTTATAGTCAACGGGTCTGAACCTTTTAGATTCGTGTGTGCTTTACAGATCTCTATGTCATCTTGTAGATGCAGCTACCACGCTCTATTTGGAGCTATTCCAAATAACTGTTCTACTATACGAATCCAGTTTACTACTCAGAATCATCCAGATTAGTGTCAAATATTGCATCGGCGTACCCCTTTACGACGAACTCTTTTACCACCTCCATATTCGAGAAAATTCCTTACTCCACTAGTTACTAAGGATAACCTTGATCGCTGTCTTGTGATCCATTCCTAGATCACACTTGTACCCCTTGACTGACTCATGGCTTGGCACACTTCAGGTGCGGTACACAACATAGCATACCTTAGATCCTACGTCTAAAGCATAGGGGACGACCTTCGTCCTTTCTCTCTATTCTACCGTGGTCATGTCTTGAGTTTTACTCAATACTCATACCTTATAACACAGCCAAGAACTCCTTCTTTGCCGATCTATTTTTGAACTCCTTCAAAATTTTGTCATGGTATGTGTTCGTTTGAAAGTACTATTAAGAGATTTTGATCTATCCTTATAGATCATGATGCTCAATGTTCAAGTAGCTTAATCCAGGTTTTCCATTGAAAAACAGTTTTCAAATAACCCTATATGCTTTCCAGAAACTCTACATCATTTCTGATCAACAATAGTCAACAACATATACTCATCAGAAATTCTATAGTGCTCCCACTCACTTCTTTGGAAATACAAGTTTCTCATAAACTTTGTATAAACCCAAAATCCTTGATCATCTCATCAAAGCTTACATTCCAACTCTGAGATGCTTACTCCAGTCCTTAGAAGGGTTGCTGGAGCTTTGCATACTTGTTCGCATCTTTTAGGATTGTCAAAAAACTTCTGGTTTTATCACATACAACCTTTCCTCAAGAAAATCGTCGAGGAAACGATGTTTTGACATCCTATCTGCAAGATTTCAAAAATAATGCAGTAATTGCTAATATAATTCCAGCAGACTCTTAGCATCGGTACGAGTGAGAAAGTCTCATCATGGTCAACTCCTTGAACTTGTAGGAAAACATCTTAACGACAAGTCGAGCTTTCTTAATGGTGATACTTAGCACCATTGTCCGTCTTCGTTTTAAAATCCGTATGTACCCAACAACCTTACGACCATCAAGTAGTTCTTCCAAAGTCTACACTTTGTTTTCATACATGGATCCTCTCTCAGATTTTAGGGCCTCGAGCCAATTTTCGGAATCCGGGCCCACCATCGCTTCTCCATAGCTTGTAGGTTCATTGTTGTCTAGCAACATGACTTCCAAGACAGGATTACATACCACTCTAAAGTAGTATGCATCCTTGTCGTCCTACGAGGTTTGGTAGTGACTTGATCCGAAGTTTCATGATCACTATCATAAGCTTCCATTTCAATTGGTGTAGGTGCCATAGGAACAACTCCCCGCGCCCTGCTACACACTAGTTGAAGTGACGGTTCAATAACCTCATCAAGTCTCCACCATCCTCCCACTCAATTCTTTCAAGAGAAACTTTTCCTCGAGAAAGGACCCGATTCTAGAAACAATCCCTATTGCTTTCGGATCTGAGACATGAGATATACCCAACTGTTTTGGGTGTCCTATGAAGATGCATTTTTCCGCTTTGGGTTCGAGCTTATCAGCCTGAAACTTTTTCCATAAGCATCGCAGCCCCAAACCTTTTAAGAAACGACATCTTAGGTTTCTCTGAACCATAGTTCATACGGTGTCGACTCAAATGGAATTACGTGGTGCCCTATTTAAAGTGAATGTGGTTGTCTCTAATTCCTAACCCATAAACTATAGTGGTAATTCGATAAGAGACATCATGGTATGCAACATAGGGTGCAGTTATGATGTTCGGATACACCATCACACTATGGTGTTCCAGGCGCTATTAGTTGTGAAACAATTTCCACAATGTCTTAACTGTGTGCCAAACTTGTAATTCAGATATTCATCTCTATGATCATATCATAGATATTTTATCCTCTTGTCATGATGATCTTTCAACTTCACCCTGAAATTACTTGAACCTTTCAATAATTCAGACTCGTGATTCATCAAGTAAATATACTTAGCATCTACTCAAATCATCTATGAAGTAAGAACATAACGATATCCACTACATGCCTTAGCACTCATTGGACTGCACACATCAAGATGTATTACTTCCAAGAAGTTGCTTTCTTGTTCCATCTTACTGAAAACGAGGCCTTTCAGTCATCTTGCCCATGCGGTATGATTTGCATGTCTCAAGTGATTCAAAATCAAGTGAGCCCAAATGATCCATCTGTATGGAGTTTCTTCATGCATATATACCAATAGGCATGGTTCGCATGTCTCAAGTGATTCAAAATCAAGTGAGTCCAAAGATCCATCAACATGGAGCTTCTTCATGCGTTTTATACCATTATGACTCAAATTGCAGTGCCACAAGTATGTGGTACTATCATTACTATCTTATATCCTTTGGCATGAACATGTGTATCACTACGATCGGGATTCAATAAACCATTCATTTTAGGTGCAAGACCATTGAAGGTATTATTCAAATAAACAGAGTAACCATTATTCTCCTTAAATGAATAACTATATTGCGATAAACATAATCCAATCATGTCTATGCTCAACGCAAACACCAAATAACAATTATTTAGGTTTAACACCAATCCCGATGGTAGACGGAGCGTGCGATGCCTGATCACATCAACCTTGGAAACACTTCCAACACATATCGTCATCTCACCTTTGGCTAGTCTCCGTTTATTCTGTAGCCTTTTATTTTGAGTTACTAACACTTAGCAACCGAACCGGTATCTAATACCCTGCCGCTACTAGGAGTACTAGTAAAGTACACATTTAATATAATGTATGTCCAATACATACTTCTGTCAACCTTGCCAGCCTTCTCATGTACCAAGTATCTAGGGTGGTTTTGCTTCAGTGACCGTTCCCCTTATTACAGAAGCACTTAGTCTCGGGCTTGGGTTCAACTTTGGGTTTCTTCACTAGAGCAGCAACTGATTTGTCATTTCATGAAGTATCCCTTTCTTGCCCTTGCCCTTCATGAAACTAGTGGTTTTACTAACCATCAACAATTAATGCTCCTCTTTGATTTCTACTTTCGCGGTGTCGCGAATAGCTTAAGGATCATCATATCTATCCCTGATATGTTATAGTTCATCACGAAGCTCTAGTAGCTTAGTGGCAGTGACTTTGGAGAAGCATGACTATCTCATCTCGAAGATCAACTCCCACTCGATTCAAGCGATTGTAGTACTCATACAATCTGAGCACATGCTCAACGATTGAGCTTTTCTCCTTAGTTTGCAGGCTTAGGAAACTTGTCAGAGGTCTCATACCTCTTGACGTGGGCACTAGCCTGAAATCCCAATTTTAGTCCTTGGAACATCTCATATGTTCTGTGATGTTTCAAAAACGTCTTTGGTTCCTCAATTCTAAACCATTTAGCATTACACACTGAACTATCATGTAGTCATCAAAACGTGTATGTCAGATGTTCGCAACATCCACAACCGACGCTCAAGGTTCAGCTCACTGAGCGGTGCATTAAGGACATAATCCTTCTACGCAGCAATGAAGACAATCCTTAGTTTACGGACCCAGTCCGCATAATTGCTACTATCAACTTTGAACTAAATTTTCTATAGGAACATATCTAAAACAGTAGAACTAAAGCGTAAGCTTCGACATAATTTGCAAAATCCTTTTCACTATGTTCATGATAATTAAGTTAATCTGATTATTTAATGAACTCCCACTCAGATAGGCATCCCTCTAGTCATCCAAGTGATACATGATCCGAGTCAACTAGGCCGTGTCCGATCATCACGTGAGACGGACTAGTCATCATCGGTGAACATCTTCATGTTGATCATATCTTCTATACGACTCATGTTCGACCTTTCGGTCTTCCGTGTTCCGAGGCCATATCTGTACATGCTAGGCTCGTCAAGTCAACCTAAGTGTATTGCGTGTGTAAATCTGGCTTACACCCGTTGTATTCGAACGTTAGAATCTATCACACCCGATCATCACGTGGTGCTTCGAGACAACGAACCTTCGCAACGGTGCACAATTAGGGGGAACACTTTCTTGAAATTATTGCGAGGGATCATCTTATTTAAGCTACCGCCGTTCTAAGCAAATAAGATGTAAAACATGATAAACATCACATGCAATCAAATAGTGACATGATATGGCCAATATCATTTTGCTCCTTTTGATCTCCATCTTCGGGGCGCCATGATCATCATCGTCACCGGCATGACACCATGATCTCCATCATCATGATCTCCATCACCGTGCCTTCATGAAGTTGTCTCGTCATCTATTACTTCTACTACTATGGCTAACGGTTTAGCAATGAAGTAAAGTAATTACATGACGTTTATGTTGACACGCAGGTCATAAATAAATTAAGACAACTCCTATGGCACCTGCCGGTTGTCATACTCATCGACATGCAAGTCGTGATTCCTATTACAAGAAAATGATCAATCTCATACATCACATATATCATTCATCACATCCTTTTGGCCATATCACATCACACGGCATATGCTACAAAAACAAGTTAGACGTCCTCTAATTGTTGTTGCAAATTTTTACGTGGCTGCTATAGGTTTCTTAGCAAGAACGTTTCTTACCTATGCCAAAACCACAACGTGATATGCCAATTTCTATTTACCCTTCATAAGGACCCTTTTCGTCGAATCTGATCCGACTGAAGTGGGAGAGACTGACACCCGCTAGCTACCTTATGCAACTAGTGCATGTCAATCGGTGGAACCTGCCTCACGTAAGAGTACGTGTAAGGTCGGTCCAGGCCGCATCATCCCATGATGCCGCCGAATCAAGATAAGACTAGTAACGGCAAGTAAATTGACAAAATCGACGCCCACAAAAACTTGTGTTCTATTCGTGCATAGAAACTACGCATAGACCTAGCTCATGATGCCACTGTTGGGGATCGTAGCAGAAATTTAAAATTTTATACGCATCACCAAGATCAATCTATGGAGTAATCTAGCAACGAGGGGAAGGGGAGTGAATCGACATACCCTTGTAGATCGCTAAGCGGAAGCGTTGCAAGAACGCGGATGAGGTAGTCGTACTCGTGGCGATTCAGATCACGGTCGATTCCGATCTAAGCACCGAACAACGGTGCCTCCGCGTTCAACACACATGCAGCCCGGTGACGTATCCCATGCCTTGATCCAGCAAGGAGAGAGGGAGAGGTTGGGGAAGACTCTGTCCAGCAGCAGCACGACGGCGTGGTGGTGGTGGAGGAGCGCGGGACTCTAGCAGGGCTTCGCCAAGCACTACGAGAGACGAGGAGGGAGAGAGGTAGGGCTGCGCCAAGGGGGATATGATCTCCTATGTCTGGCAGCCCCAAAAAACCCCAATATATATAGGGGAAGGGGAGGGGCTGCGCCCCCATATAGGGTTCCATCCCTAGGGATGGCGGCAGCCCCCAAAACCCATCTAGGGTGCGGCCAAGGGGGGAAAGAGAGGGGGGCGCCCTAGGGTGGGCCTTAAGGCCCATCTGGACCTAGGGTTTGCCCCCTTTCCACTCTCCACGCGCCTTGGGCCTTGGTGGGGGCGCACCAGCCTATCTGGGGCTGGTCCCCTCCCACACTTCGCCCACGCAGCCTTCTGGGGCTGGTGGCCCCACCTGGTGGACCCCCGGGACCCTCCCGGTGGTCCCGGTACGTTACCGATAGCACCCGAAACTTTTCCGGTGACCAAAACGGGACTTCACATATATAAATCTTTACCTCCGGACCATTCCGGAACTCCTTGTGACGTCCGGGATCTCATCCGGGACTCCGAACAACATTCGGTAACCGCGTACATACTTTCCCTATAACCCTAGCATCATCGAACCTTAAGTGTGTAGACCCTACGGGCTCGGGAGTCATGCAGACATGGCCGAGACAACTCTCCGGTCAATAACCAACAGCGGGATCTGGATACCCATGTTGGCTCCCACATGCTCCACGATGATCTCATCGGATGAACCACGATGTCAAGGATTCAATCAATCCCATATACAATTCCCTTTGTCTATCGGTACGATACTTGCCCGAGATTCGATCGTCGGTATCCCGATACCTTGATCAATCTCGTTACCGGCAATTCTCTTTACTCGTTCCGTAACACATCATCCCGTGATCAACTCCTTGGTCACATTGTGCACATTATGATGATGTCCTACCAAGTGGGCCCAGAGATACCTCTCCGTTACACGGAGTGACAAATCCCAGTCTCAATTCGTGCCAACCCAACAGACACTTTCGGAGATATCCGCAGTGCACCTTTATAGACACCCAGTTATGTTGTGAAGTTTGGTACACCCAAAGCATTCCTACGGTATCCAGGAGTTGCACAATCTCATGGTCTAAGGAAATGATACTTGACATTAGAAAAGCTTTAGCATACGAACTACACGATCTTGTGCTAGGCTTAGGATTGGGTCTTGTTCATCACATCATTCTCCTAATGATGTGATCCCGTTATCAACGACATCCAATGACCATGGTCAGGAAACCGTAACCATCTATTGATCAACGAGCTAGTCAACTAGAGGCTTACTAGGGACATGGTGTTGTCTATGTATCCACACATGTATCTGAGTTTCCTATCAATACAATTCTAGCATGGATAATAAACAATTATCATGAACAAGGAAATATAATAATAACTAATTTATTATTGCCTCTAGGACATATTTCCAACAATATCAATAGCATAATTTGGCATTGTTCATAATGCGGGGAGCTTCACCACACTACTGGATTACCATGTCAACATAACAAGCATAGATGAAGGGCAAAGAAAATCATTGTATCTATTTTGGATAATGTGCATGGCATGTTGTTCATATCATCAGCCACATCAGTAAGATAAAACAGGAGATGACAAGGTGCAAACGTGGGCTGCTTCACCGCACACTGGATTATAGATCCACAAAAACAAGCATACATATAGGGAGTATTAAGTAATGTGCATGGTATGAATAAGGAATTTGGTTTTACAAGTAAAACTTAGAACTTACGGTTCTTACGAACATGCATTTTGGTAGAAACAGCAGTAAATGATAGGGAGTATGAGCAAATTAAACAGCAGTTGAGGATAAAGGCTTTAGAAGGACTGACTTACATTAACAGTTAACACTGGCTTTATAATGCCCTTCTCCACGGCAAGGGAAGGATAACTCAAGAATTTCAGCACAGAATCTTCTTTATAAGCATTGCCTGTACTCTACATTTTGTAGAGAGTAATTATAGATATGATAATACTGGAAGGGATAGAGGATAATGAAGATAAGATGCAGATTGATGCTACATAATCAACTACCAATCCCTGGAAGTACAAGCGTTACAGGACAAAATGTACTGACAAGAGCAATGGGCTACACTTCTGCACTGGCATTGTCTGTGTATTCTACTTGTTGGTAAGATTAAATATAGATCTGATCTTTTTTAGTAAATGGTGGGCGAGGGAGATAAGATGCAGAATGCTACAAAATGAACCAATCCCTCTTCCCATAATACACTAGTGTTTTGAACACTGGTGTACTATACAAAACGTTCTTATATTATGGGACGGAGGGAGTAGCTGTTAATGTAAGTACAGTGATAGACCATGTTCAGTCCTTACAAGAGGACTGCAGAGCTAAACCTCTTCAAAAGCATTGGGTTGATTCTAAATTTATGTAAGAGTCCATACGAATCTTATAATGTCCACCAAATGGACGATTACGAGGCTAACATGTGCAGTGATGCTACATAATCAAACAGCTATGAAAGTAAGTATGGTCATACAAGGCAAGAGGTACTCACAAGAGTAATGCAGTGTGCAGTATAGTTGCGAGATTCTGTGGTCCCTTGAGAACGAATGTTCTTCTGCTAACAGTTTTCATACAAGTGAGACATTAAGGCAAATGCAGAAATGTAGTTCAAATTGTGATGTGATATCATAGACAGTACCTTACACTGCAGCCGAGACCAATGTGTAACAAGATTATTCCAGTCACCGTCAGATAAATGTAGCACCGAAGACTTTACAGAAATTTCGTTCAGAGGCTTGCCATCGAAGTGCGCTTGCCTCAGGTAGGAACGATACTTCATCAACCAGTGCTTGAAAAGCGCAACCAACCCTTGCTCGTCATCACAATCCAGTTTGCGCCTCGCCTATTTAAAAGAATGAAATCTTGTGTCTTCCGTCAGCAGAAACATATGCAGTAATGACCATGAATAACATTAGTACATTACTTATGCGTAAGTTGCGGGGGAAGACTGGAAATTGTTGTGTCTGCGGTATAATCTTTCCATGAAGGAAAGATGCGCACAAAGTTCGTGACAACAACATAAGCTTCGTCTTCTAAACTGGGAAGAAATGGAACAGGTGTCCTATTTGCTGCAATTGGGGCTCTCTCTGGTTCGAAAAGGGATTTGGCAACTGGATTTTGTGTACTCTTTGCTGGAATGGGGGCTTTGCATCATACAGCTGGTGCTATGTCAACTGGCATAATCATACTGTTTGCTGCAGTTGGGGTCTGCTGAGTTGGGGCATCAGAAATGACCAGTGTAGTAGGGCTAGAGTCTGCTAGAGTTGGGGTATTTTGTGGGTCAGGTGATATTGCAACTACACCTAATGGGCTATTTGATTTATCAGGTGCCACTACCTTTTCCAAATACTTTGCTTGTGCTCCACGATCAGCAATCGCCCTCTTCCTTTTGAACGTCTGATACACAAGAACAACATTTGAATGGATAAATATGGTATGATGATAGATGGAATATGTACTGAAAATGGATAGGCAGGGCGTATTCACATACACGATGTGTAAACTAAGCTAATGGCAGTTCAACAAAGTAGAAGCAATGCAAAGCATCAGTTGCAAGATATGTGCGAGCAATGTAACCTTGGAAAGTTAGAGCAAGTACCTTGATGGGTGAATAAGATAGGGCATCTTCCTCTGACTCCTCCACTAGGGAGCTACATTGACTTAGGTCTCCCTCTAGCTCAGAATCACTGTTAGGATCATATTCTGAGCATGAATCTGTAGGTGGAGAGTGTTTGCATTGCATTGCATCCATACTTGATTTCAGTCCTTAATGCCAAGTTTGACAGCCATGGCATTGTTCTGCTTTATTCTTTTCATGTGAGCAAGCTCATAATCATTATGATGCCGTTCAGAATCTGAGATTCATGAAAACATAAAAAGTAGTTAGATTATCTATGGAATGCATTGCTGTTTCAACTCGGAGAGTGTCTCCCTATAAACCCCTGCATATGCAAAAGTTCACCTCCCCAACCATGCTGACCAGACCACACATAGAGATACACACCCGAGCGGAGAACATGCATTTTCGAAACTAATTTAGGAACATTTAGCTGACCAATTAAACAACTCTGTTTTAATAATATCAGATTCGTATTTGAACAACTAAGCTTGTTTAGCTTGATGGGTGGAGCAGTGTTATTATGACATGAAGCATGTATTCTGATCGTATAGTGATCATAAAAGGGGGAAACTCTAAGCTTATATTTTTTTAGCAAAAGAGGGTTTCCCCTCTGATTTCTATTAAAGAAACCATCACGGAACCAACATGATTAATTAAACCCTAAGCATGATCAATTAAACCGTATTATGGATGTGCCATGGCAGATTTGAAGCTGCAAACCGGAGAAATGATATTTAGCATCCATTGTTTGCTTCGAACTAAGAACTAAATTCTAAGAGCTGAAAAGAAAGTAGAGTAACCAAGTTAAGATCTATTTTCTGGTTGAGATCAAAAAGTTGAGGAGATATGAAGTACCACGTCTCTTGCGGCGCCGTGTAGGCATCGGGGGTGCGATGGCTGTCAGTGGCGTTGAAGCAGATCTGCGATGGTAGACGGGTGCATCGGGGGATAAGTCCCGTTGGGGTGGAAGAGAAGGTCGTGTGAGCGGCCCCGGCAAAGAGGACGACGACGCCGGTGAAGCGAGATGATGCGATGCAAGCCTATTGGTCTGTCGCCGTGGATGAGAAACGTCCATCTCTAGCAGTGGACGACACGGTCTTGGTAGGCGCTCCAGCATGGTGGAGGACGGTGACGATGGATGTGGTGGAGGCGGCGGCGATGGATGGGGTGGCGGACGGAGGCTGGTGTGGGAATGGGGTGTTCTAGCGCGGACGGTGTATGAATGGGAAAATGGAGGGAGAGGTACGGGGAACCATGTTTTTGGGACGCGCCTATCTGAAATATGGGAAAGTTACGAACTTATCCTCCGTTTCAAATTTGGACGTCTCGTCGGTTGGGGATAGGACGGTAATCTCGCATCTCCCAAATATTTCCGGTAACTATTTCGGGCGAGGAGAGGGTGTTTTGCCGCCCACGGTTGGCGCCCACGGTGTATGAACGGGGCTGCCAGGTAGGGCGGTTGTGTCATGTCTGATGGAAGTTACACATCTGCCCCTATTTAAAATATTAGCCTAAATCTATTTCGGATGAGGAGAGGGTGTTTTGCAGCCCACGTGTATGAATGGGAAATGGAGGGAGAAACAAAGGTCTTTCGGACGAGCTTGAATCAAATGAGTTTTGCCGCCCATGTTTGACGCCTACCGTGTTGGAATGGGCTCAGAGGCAGTCGTGTCACGTCTAATTGAAGTTCCTAACCTACCCCTATTTAGAGCAGTGGAAATCGGGCCGATAGATTGTCCGTGTAATGGATAGACAGTAATTTCCATCTCCCAAACACTTGGCTTCGGGTAGCTGATGTGGCAGTGGACATTTTGCCGTTTCTTTCAAATTTTGGGACAATAAGCATCCACGTTTACCCTGGCAACTAAATTCGAATCCATTTTGTATTCCTATATGAATCCTTATAAATCATTCTATGTGTTTTTATATATCTTCAAAAGGACGACAAAGCTGTATTCCACTGTCATATATGAATATGTTTTACAAATGCCGATACTCAATTTCAGAAACTAGAATCCAGTTTAAGGTGAATTCGAATATTTGGAACACTTCATGTCCAACTCAAATGTCACACGCAACATAATGTGTACTCCCATTTAGATATGTACACAAGCGATGTATCAAGATTCAAATACCGAGTCAATCAACCAAGAATGTACGGAACTAACAGACATATAAACACTTATAGAGTATATGGATCAATAATATCAACTAACATACATAAGCCAGCATCTATACTACTATTGTTGAATGCACATTCAGCCCGATTGGGATATTTGTAGGTCTGGCACAGCAATCCAAATGAAATGTCTCCGGGTCTTATCAATTAATACAGACTTGTGCTCAAATAAAATTACAAACAAAAAACAAAAAAAAACAATTATTACATGATCTCTAAAACAAATTGTTTGATTGATTACATGAACAAAAAACACAAAGGTTATTCAACTATGGAAAGAACATTTCACCTATGATTTACCAAGTAGGAATTTAATTTCCTTTTTTCCTTCAGGACCTTAATAAACTGGTTAGTCTCAGCTTGCTTCGTTTTGAAATCCACCAAATATTTAATGGTTGTCTTGAGTACTGCATGTGATTGTGCCATTTGGTTCCTCAACATGTCAACTTCATCTCTAAGTGTAGAAGCAAAATCTCTTTCTACCACTAGTTTAGCCTCTAGAGCATCAGCAGTTGGCAATTCATAATGCACCATTGGGCCGGTGCCACTGCTGTGGGATGATGCAACGTCCATGGGGACCTCGCTCTTTGATCTTGGGCTAACCTGTTTTGCCATTAAAGTTCCGATTGGATTCAGAAAAGTTGAAGTTAGCAAAACATCTCAACTGGGATTATAACAGCAAACCAGTTAAACAAACAAGGAATTAAAGAGTTTCAATTGGATGCTGAAAAGTAGTTATTAACATCATTGTAACCCGCTGTTGCAGCAGCAAAGTAGTTAAACAAACAAGTAGATATTTAAGTTAAGGAAAGCAGGTAATTCTTAACAGTAAGTATCAAACACATAGATAGGCGCAGTCTACAATATGATTAACAGGCTCTGGACTAGGTTCTTAGTTAAAAAGAACCATATTATCGACTGTCCGGACGCGGAAGCCTTAGCGGCCTTCAAGCACAGCGTCCAGGATGAGTGGCTCGCTCGCCACCTCGGTCAAGAAAAACCAAAATCCATGCCAGCCCTTACCGGTCTGATGACCCGTTTTTGCACAGGAGAAGACAGCTAGCTCACTCATAGAAGCAACATCGCCAGCGATCCGGGCACTTCCGAAGTCTGGGACAGCAATGGCAAACCACGACATAGCAAAAACAAGCGCCGTAGTGATAACGAAAGAATGCATGACACAGTGGTCAACGCCGGATTCAGCGGCCCCAAATCCGGTCAACGAAAGAAGCCATTCAAGGCAAATAGAGATGGACCATCCAATTTGGACAAGATATTGGACCGGCCCTGCCAGATTCATGGCCAACCCGATAAACCGGCTAATCATACCAACAGAAGCTGTTGGGTCTTCAAGCAGGCCGGCAAGCTCAACGCCGAACACAAGGAGAGGAGGCCGCCAGGTGATAGCGATGATGAAGAGGGTCACCAACCAAATACCGGGGGTCAGAAGAAATTTCCCCCTGAAGTAAAAACAGTGAACATGGATCGACCAAGTTCAAAGCAGGACTAGCAGTTCGGCTTCCACTGTCTGCCTCATATACCTACGAAATATGTATCGCGCATACATAACTATGCACTTCAAATAGCCTGGGCATCGGCGGAACCACAACACGGACGGATCTACAAGTACTCCCATAAACTACTTCCTTTTTCCTTTTTCTAAATCACTCTTTCTTTTTCCATCATCCTTCGCCATAGCTAGCACAAAGGCTGGTCATCTCATGGACGGTATCAGAGTCTGGGTTCACAAATGCACCCAAAGGCTACTCCTGTTAAGGAGCTCCTCCACTGAGGAAAGGCGGCGCAGACGTGCGACATGAGGTCCAAAATAACTTTTTGTAGACCGCACTCTCTATTTTTTCGAGCCTGTAAAGTGCCTGTTTCCTCAGACGTCGACCCCTGGCATGTCAAATAGCCGGGGTTGTGGCGTTATCATCTATAAAATGACAATTGGCATGTCACTTAGGTTCTTTTGGTTGTTTCACACACCCACCCTGGCATACCTTGCCAGGTGCTTGGCATAGGAACAAAATAAGTTGCCAATAAAGTCCGAACAACTTCATAGCATACTTCGGCGTCGCGAGCTCGGCCTTATATGCATCAGCTCCGAATCATGTCTTGGGTAAATAATTGGGTTGCCATGCTCCTGTGTTTGCTACCTTACGTTCTGCTCTATCGGCTAGGGTAGTAAAGGGGGAACTACTGCGATTGTGTTTCCGGTTCATCTGGTTAAACACCTCAATAGAGAAAGCTGAAAACTGACTGTCATGATGCGGCGAGAGCTGGTGAATCGCTCGACGAATTAACGGGATCTTTTGAGATTCCCCCGTATTATACGAAGGACCTTCTTTCGGGTCATACATGTAACGCACCGCATTGGGATAACTGCGTACATAACAGGATCTATATCGTAGATCCACCATAAAACTCCTATGGCTAAGTGAAAGTGTTAACGCCCTATAGTCTGATTGCCTAGTTCACCGCATTGACACCTCCTTTCTGGACCAAGACGTTGGGTTAAGAGTGATCAATTGCTTTTTCGAACACCCTCGTATTTCCTACGATGGGGCTGAAGACGACGACTGAAACTCTTTCAGATTACATAAAAACGACCGCACAGGAGGATTCAAAGCTTTTAAAGCAACTCTAAAATAAACTTTATTATTTCATAATATTTTCACAATGTCAAATACATCTCACTCGAATATCATATCTTTCGAGCACTGACCCTCTATCAACCGGGCAGCCTCTAAGACATCTTTGAAATAATGCTCTGGTGCGTGATGGTCCTTGCCCTTGGGTGGACTCTCCGCTGCAACATCGATGGCCTTCATCTTCGTCCAGTATGTTTTCACACGGGCAAAGGCCATCCGTGCACCTTCAATGCACGTTGATCGCTTAACGCATCGATGCGCACACCGTGGCAGCAAGTCGCCGCACCAAACCAAAATAACTATCCGGAATTGGCTCGGTCGGCCACAGCCGGACTATGACGTCTTTCATGGCAGTCCATATCCGGTGTATCTGCCCATTGGGTCATCTGCTCCTTTACAATAGTGGCGCTTTGACGCACCAAATTGCGACCAGAAAAGCTTCTCCGTTGCATACCCTTCTTGCGCTTGGTAAAACTGCGCCGCATCGGAAGCACTCTTCAGCAAATCCAAAAGCATCTGGAGAACTCCACACTTGATTAAGCGGGGCATAATTCGGATCGCCGAACTTAGTTTGCAATAAAAAGGGCTTACCAGCCGCAATCTCCCCAGCTTGCCGGATCTCCTCCCGGGCCGCTCTAGATTCGGACCGGGCTTCTCTTGCCTCTTGTAAGGCCTTGTCAAGATCAGCCATTTTGGCTTTATTATCCCTCTCGAGAAATCCGCAGCGGCTAGCGGCCTCCTTTAGTTCAAGCGTCATCGAGGATATTTTCTCCTCGTATTAGTGCCGAGCAGCTGTTCGGCCTTTAACTCGGCAGATGCCTTTTCGGCAGCCTGCATTACTAATCCGGGCCTGCTCCTTGGCCCGGGCTAGCTCATCTCGAAGGATCTCGACCGCGGCAGCACCATCTGTAGATATGTACATCTTATTACACAAAATACACATCTCCGGAAGCTGCTAAAGGAGTACGGCCTCCCTTTGAAGGAATCTGTTTATTCGCATCCGGCTGTAGACCGGACTCTCGGGACCTCCATTGTTGGTCTCCGGACCCTGGGCCACCGAAGTATCACCTTCGGGTAGTGTCTTCGTCATCCCTTGCACCACTTGTTGATCGGGGGAGACCCTCCGCGACGACACCTCGAAGTCGTCCGCCCTATTGGGCGAGGAGACCGGTGGAGGCGTCTCGCTTTCCATCATCTCCGGGAGAAGGTCCCCCGAGGAAGAGGATTGTTGAAGAAGACTGCGTGCCGAACTGCAAAAAACATATATTTAGACGTTACAAGAAAGGAACAATATATTTAAAACACCCTTGTTCACTTACGATTTGGCCTGAGGCTTGTCCTCGTCAAGACTGCGCGATGACGTCCTCCAAGCCCGAGCCACCCGACAGAGGCATCTTGCCTCGCTTAGGAACCTTTTACTCCCAATCTTTGGAGGCGGCCCTTTTCTTTCCATGGGGGGAAGAGACGTTGACTTCCCCTTCTTTTTGTCTTCGGAACGATGGAATCTTGATTCCCCCGGACACAATGTCTGTTTATATCTTTGGTCCCCCACTCTCCGCCTTGCTCTCCTTCACAAGCATCTGGTATGGTGCCGGGGCCAGCATCCTTGTTAATACAGGATCCGCTGAGCCTTCGGGAAGGGGGGCCGAACACCTAATTAGTTCCGCTTTCTTTATCCAGCCCTGGAAGAAGATAGTTTGCTCAGTAATGTATTTACATACTTAAATACAAAGTGTTCGGAAGTCAAGTGCTTACCGGGGTATCTGGACGGTTGCAGTTGAGGCCGGCGTCCTCAGTGGTGTCCGGCCAATGTTTTTGTTTCCTGGGGGGAAAAAGGGGAGGGGGAGAGGGGGATGTGGCGTTGGGGGGTGTGGTGGAGGGAGGGAGAGGGGAGAGGCTGGGTTGGGGGCGGGGTGGTGGGAGGAGGGGCGAGGGAGTGGAGGGATGAAGGGGGGGGTGGTGGGATGGGGGTGCTGGGAGGGGGAGGGGTGGGATTGGGGTGAGGCGGTGGTGAGCGGAGGGTGGAGGGGTGGGAGGCTGGGGTTGGGGGGGGAGAGGAGGTGGGAGGGAGATGGAGGTGGGGGGGATGTGGTGGGGGGTGGGAGGGAAGAAGGGGAGGAGTTTGGGGGGTGCGGAGGGGTTGAGTCGGAGGGGGTGATGGGGGAGATCATTGGGGGAATGGGGGGTCGGTGGGGGGTGAGGGGGTGATGGGGGAGAAGGGGTGGGCAGGGAAGATGGGATTGGGGGAGTGTGGGGGATGAGGAAAAGTTTGGGGGCGGAAGGGGCTGGTGGGGGGGGTGAGAGGTGGAAATTGGGGGACGTTGGGGGGGGAAGGTGAGGGATTTGGGAGGGGGGAGTGGAGGGAGTGGGGAAGAGAGGGGGTTGTTTGGAGGGTTGGGGGGGGGGGGGAGTGGTGGGGACTGAGGAGGGGGGGAGGGGGGGGGAGGGGGTGGGGGGTGGGGGGGTGTGGGGGGGTGGGGGGGGGGGGGGGGGGGGGGGGGGGGGGGGGGGGGGGGGGGGGGGGGGGGGGGGGGGGGGGGGGGGGGGGGGGGGGGGGGGGGGGGGGGGGGGGGGGGTGGGGGGGGGGGTGGGGGGGGGGGGGGGGGGGGGGGGGGGGGGGGGGGGGGGGGGGGGGGGGGGGGGGGGGGGGGGGGGGGGGGGGGGGGGGGGGGGGGGGGGGGGGGGGGGGGGGGGTGGGGGGGGGGGGGGGGGGGGGGGGGGGGGGGGGGGGGGGGGGGGGGGGGGGGGGGGGGGGGGGGGGGGGGTGGGGGGGGGGGGGGGGGGGGGGGGGGGGGGGGGGGGGGGGGGGGGGGGGGGGGGGGGGGGGGGGGGGGGGGGGTGGGGGGGGGGGGGGGGGGGGGGGGGGGGGGGGGGGGGGGGGGGGGGGGGGGGGGGGGGGGGGGGGGGGGGGGGGGGGGGGGGGGGGGGGGGGGGGGGGGGGGGGGGGGGGGGGGGGGGGGGGGGGGGGGGGGGGGGGGGGGGGGGGGGGGGGGGGGGGGGGGGGGGGGGGGGGGGGGGGGGGGGGGGGGGGGGGGGGGGGGGGGGGGGGGGGGGGGGGGGGGGGGGGGGGGGGGGGGGGGGGGGGGGGGGGGGGGGGGGGGGGGGGGGGGGGGGGGGGGGGGGGGGGGGGGGGGGGGGGGGGGGGGGGGGTGGGGGGGGGGGGGGGGGGGGGGGGGGGGGGGGGGGGGGGGGGGGGGTGGGGGGGGGGGGGGGGGGGGGGGGGGGGGGGGGGGGGGGGGGGGGGGGGGGGGGGGGGGGGGGGGGGGGGGGGGGGGGGGGGGGGGGGGGGGGGGGGGGGGGGGGGGGGGGGGGGGGGGGGGGGGGGGGGGGGGGGGGGGGGGGGAGGGGGGGGGGGGGGGGGTGGGGGGGGGGGGGGGGGGGGGGGGGGGGGGGGGGGGGGGGGGGGGGGGGGGGGGGGGGGGGGGGGGGGGGGGGGGGGGGGGGGGGGGGGGTGGGGGGGGGGGGGGGTGGGGGGGGGGGGGGGGGGGGGGGGGGGGGGGGGGGGGGGGGGGGGGGGGGGGGGTGGGGGGGGGGGGGGGGGGGGGGGGGGGGGGGGGGGGGGGGGGGGGGGGGGGGGGGGGGGGGGGGGGGGGGGGGGGGGTGGGGGGGGGGGGGGGGGGGGGGGGGGGGGGGGGGGGGGGGGGGGGGGGGGGGGGGGGGGGGGGGGGGGGGGGGGGGGGGGGGGGGGGGGGGGGGGGGGGGGGGGGGGGGGGGGGGGGGGGGGGGGGGGGGGGGGGGGGGGGGGGGGGGGGGGGGGGGGGGGGGGGGGGGGGGGGGGGAGGGGGGGGGGGGGGGAGAGGGGGGGGGGGGGGGGGGGGGGGGGGGGGGGGACTGTTTTTGTTTCCTGAAAAACAACTTCCACATCCCTTTGTGCGTAATGCCAAAGAAGTGTTGGAGGGTTCGTTCTCCTTCCGGATTAAACTCCCACATGCAGGGAGGCCTACGCTGGCATGGCAGAGCTCGGCGGACTAGCATTACTTGAATCATGTCGACAAGATCGATGTCCTTCTCAAGGAGGGTTCGGATGCGGCTCTGTAGAGTCTGCACTTGATACGTCTCCAACATATCTACTTTTCCAAACACTTTTGCCCTTGTTTTGGACTCTAACTTGCATGATTTGAATGGAACTAACCCGGACTGACGCTGTTTTCAGCAGAATTACCATGGTGTTATTTATGTGCAGGAGCAAACGTTCTCGGAATGACCTGAAACTTCACGGAGACACTTTTCAGAAAATAAGAAAAATACCTGCCAAAGATGAAGGCCAGGGGGCCCACCACCTTGCCACGAGGGTGGGGGGCGCGCCCCCTACCTCGTGGGCCCCCTGTTGCCTCTCCGACTCCAACTCCACCTCCATATATTGAGTTTCGAGAAAAAAATCAGAGAGAAGAAATCATCGCGTTTTACGATACGGAGCCGCCGCCAAGCCCTAAAACCTCTTCGGGAGGGCTGATCTGGAGTCCGTTCGGGGCTCCGGAGAGGGGAATCCGTCGCCATCGTCATCATCAACCATCCTCCATCACCAATTTCATGATGCTCACCGCCGTGCGTGAGTAATTCCATCGTAGGCTTGCTGGACGGTGATGGGTTGGATGGGATCTATCATGTAATCGAGTTAGTTTTGTTAGGGTTTGATCCCTAGTGTCCACTATGTTCTGAGATTGATGTTGCTATGACTTTGCTATGCTTAATGCTTGTCACTATGGCCCGAGTGCCATGATTTCAGATCTGAACCTATTATGTTTTCATCAATATATGAGTGTTCTTGATCCTATCTTGCAAGTCTATAGTCACCTATTATGTGTTATGATCCGTTAACCCCGAAGTGACAATAATCGGGATACTTACCGGTGATGACCGTAGTTTGAGGAGTTCATGTATTCACTATGTGTTAATGCTTTGTTCCGGTTCTCTATTAAAAGGAGGCCTTAATATCCCTTAGTTTCGTAAGTCCCCGCTGCCACGGGAGGGTAGGACAAAAGATGTCATGCAAGTTCTTTTCCATAAGCACGTATGACTATATTCGGAATACATGCCTACATTATATCAATGAACCGGAGCTAGTTCTGTGTCACCCTAGGTTATGACTGTTACATGATGAACCGCATCCGGCATAATTCTCCATCACCGATCCATTGCCTACGAGCTTTCCATATATTGTTCTTCGCTTATTATACTTTCCGTTGCTATTGCTATCATCACTACAAAATACCAAAAACATTGCTTTTACTACCGTTACCTTTTGTTACCGTTATCACCTACTATCATATTACTTTGCTACTAAACACTTTGCTGCAGATATTAAGTTTCCAGGTGTGGTTGAATTGACAACTCAGCTGCTAATACTTGAGAATATTCTTTGGCTCCCCTTGTGTCGAATCAATAAATTTGGGTTGAATACTCTACCCTCGAAAACTGTTGCGATCCCCTATACTTGTGGGTTATCAAGACTATTTTCTGGCGCCGTTGCCGGGGAGCATAGCTCTATTCTTTGAGTCACTTGGGATATATATATCTGCTTATCATTATGAAGAACTTGAGAGATCCAAAAACCAAGATCTATCCCTCAACTACGAGGGGAGGTAAGGAACTGCCATCTAGCTCTGCACTTGATTCACCTTCTGTTTGAGTAAGCTTGCGACACCTACACCTGCTTCTGCTATTCGTTCTGATATGTCGCATGTTATTGATGATGCCACTTCTGCTATGCATGATACTTATGATGAAACTACCTCTATGCCTGATACTACTATGCCACTTAGTGATTTCTTGATGAACAACTTGCTAGGGCTAGAGAAATTGAAAAATTGAATCTGATGATACTGATGAAAGTGATGATGAAGAATCACTTGTTATTCCTAAGGGTTATGTCTTTGATCAAGAAGCTTCTTTAGCTATTTTAGCTTGCCAAAATAGAAATGAACTCAAAAGATTATTAGCTAAATGGAGTAAGCAATCTCTAAATGCTAGAATGAAACCTGACCCTGCTTTTGCTACTTCACCTATCTTTGTTACTGATAAGGATTATGAATTCTCTGTTGATCCTGATATAATTACTTTGGTTGAATCTGATCCTTTCATGGCTATGAATCTGAAACTGTTGTGGCACATCTTACTAAATTAAATGATATAGCCACCCTGTTCACTAAGATGAGAGAACTCGCTACTTTTATATCCTTAAAATATTTCCGTTCTCATTAAAGGGTGATGCTAAGATATGGTTTAATTCTCTTGATCCTGGTTGTGTGCGTAGTCCCCAGGATATGATTTATTACTTCTCTGCTAAATATTTCCCTGCTCATAAGAAACAAGCTGCTTTAAGGGAAATATATAATTTTGTGCAAATTGAAGAAGAGAGTCTCCCACAAGCTTGGAGGCTTCTCCAATTACTTAATGCTTTGCCTGATCATCCTCTTAAGAAAAATGAAATACTTGATATCTTTTATAATGGACTAACCGATGCCTCCAGAGATTACCTGGATAGTTGTGCTGGTTCTGTTTTCAGGGAAAGAACACCGGATGAAGCTGAAATTCTATTGAATAATATGTTGACAAATGAAAATAATTGGACACCTCCAGAGCCAATTCCTGAGCCTATTCCTAAACCAACTCCGAAGAAGAGGGGTATTCTATTTCTCAGTCTTAAAGCACTACAAAAAATACACTTCCGTGATGATACGTGTTTGTCATAGTAGGTCGCTTTTTTCATGCATGTACATCCATGTCAAATTTATGACAGAATCAAGATAGTCATACCTGTGCTGTCGTAGAAGTGTTCCATGACATTACCAAAATTATCATCACGGAAGTGTCCACTTCCATGACGATAAATCGCGCGTCACAGAAGTGCTTTCGTCAAGGGTGACCGACACGTGGCATCCACCGTAACGGAACGTTAAGCTATCGCGGGTTTTGGATCCGATAACCCATTAACAGCCCCGACCAATGGGGATTTTCCACGTGTAAAATCATCATTGGCTGGAGGAAACACGTCGGCTCATCGTTGGGACAGATGTCATCCACTCATTGGACGGAAAGGCGCCTATGATACGTCGACACGTGGCACGGCCCAACAGAGGCCCATTCCTGTGAAAAGGCCCGTTTGACTTGGTCAAAAGGTGGCGGGGCCCATGGAAAGCCTGTTAATGGCCTGTTCGCATATAGCCCATTTACAGCCCGCTAACCCAAGGCCCGTTACGCCCTATCCTGAATTAGGCCCAGTAGCGTCATCTGGGCCATCCAATATGATTCCAGCTGTTTCACTTCTGGCCCATGTATGGCCCATGACGTCTTTCGGCCCATATGAGGCCCTATGTAACTCTTGCCTTATTAACGGCCCGTGGTGAAACTGGCCCGTAATGAACAGTGTATCACTTTACACCCATTAACGGCCCGTGGTGAAACTGGCCCGTAATGAACAGTGTATCACTTTATACCCATTAACGGCCCGTTATTCCGTTGGGCCGTTTCCAGCCCATGTTATCTTTCGGCCTTCTCAGAGCCCATTTATTCTTGGGCTCATTTCCAGCATTCGTTTACTTACGGCCCGTTACTGTCATTTTCTGCTTGTGGGCCAAATTCAGCCCGTGGTTACAGTCGGCCCGTTTGTGGTCCGTTAATACGTTGGGCCGTTTCATAGCGTCATCAAATACGGCCTATTAACGATGGCCCGTTATGGTCGGCCCATGAACGAACGATTCCAACTCTAGCCCGTTTACGGCCATAATGCGGTCTGTTATTGGCCCATGTTTGGCCAATCGATTATACGGCCCGTATAAGGCCCATTGATATACGGCCCGTAGAAGGCCCATTGTTTCTACGGCCCGTAGAAGGCCTACTGTTTCTACGGCCCGTAGAAGGCCCACTGTTTCTACGGCCCGTAGGAGGCCCAGTGTCACTACAGTAAATATTAGCCCATGGTTATTGTGGCCTAGTTTTAAAAAATAGGTTATTGCAGCCACTAGTTAAGCGGAAAAAGAACTGCAATGACTACAAGCAAACAAATAAACAAGACAACAAGGAAATAAATAAGCAAGCAACTAACGCTAGGCTATCACGGCTATTACACATATTACATCCACTGGGCATCAAAGTTCGCCACCAGTGCAAATATAGGGAACAAAGCAGCATATCATATACACTGGCCGTCAAAATTGGCCACCAGTGCAAATAAACGCGGCAGCAAAACAAGAGCATAACTGAAACAACTTCAGAAGAGCTCAAGAAACGTTATCCTGGGTATCCACCATGCTGGCAATAAGCTTAGCAAGCTGATTAGCTTTGTCCTGTTTGGCGCTAAAATCCTCCAACGCTTGCTGTTGCACCAGAAAGTATGCATCTGAATGCTCCAGGGACTTCCGCAGTCCTTCCGCTTCTTGTCGCAGCACAGCTGATCGATGTCTTTCAGCTTGTAGTTGAGACTCAAGAAACCGAACTGATTCAGACAGTGAGTTTGAATAGCTTGTGCAAGCGGTAGTGGCCAGTAACTCCAACACTAAACCAAGACAGGATGTGTCACTATCCTGAACCTTATCTGCATTACTTCCTTTACTTGCTTAATAAGGCACTCTTCCCCAATATTCTGTCAGCATTCTAAAAGAAGAAACAAGCAGACACATAACAAGTTTAGCATGTACTAGTATATGAAACTCATTTCGGTGAACCAGTTCATTAGTAAGGTGGACAGGATTAAACTACCAAGTCTTCTATTGCCAAGTACTAGTACATAATAAAAGCATCAAACAAACATATATCTATGTCCTATGGTAGCAATGGAATCTTAAATTAGAACAGTTGTTCTTTAGGTTTAGGCACTTGTTCTACATGAACAGAGTACAGTAAGACGCAAGAATATAATACTTAAAAAAAAAATGAGCTCATAGACCTTACCACATTCTTGGTTCGGGACCAGTATAGAACAAGGCGTTCCCAGTCATCGTCCAGTAAATGTGTCTCAGGAGAACGTAAGGGAATTTGATGAGTTTCTTTGCCGGTGAAGTATGTTTTCTTCAGGTAATTCTGATACTGCCACCAAGCATTCTTGAAGCATAACAGGAATTAGCACTAACGGTGGAGTTGGGTCGCCGTGATAGTACTGTCCCTATGGGCACTGGAGCTGCCTTACTAACTGCTCTTGTTTGGGAGCTCTGTGGTGGAGATGGTGCTGTGTTAACAGGAACTGGGTTACTATCGGCTGGGGTTGGGGTTAGATTGGGTGAAGCTAGTTCTCTGTCCATCGTAGTAGGGGTACAATCTGTGAGAGTTTGGGTTATCTATGGTAGGGCTGGTTCTTGTGCATGTACAACCGGAATCCTGTCGGTGTCAAAACCGGCGGATCTCGGGTAGGGGGTCCCGAACTGTGCGTCTAGGCGGATGGTAACAGGAGACAAGGGACACAATGTTTTACCCAGGTTCGGGCCCTCTTGATGGAGGTAAAACCCTACGTCCTGCTTGATTAATATTGATGATATGGGTAGTACAAGAGTAGATCTACCACGAGATCAAGGAGGCTAAACCCTAGAAGCTAGCCTATGGTATGATTGTTGTATGAGTTGATTGCCTACGGACTACAACCCTCCGGTTTATATAGACACCGGATAGGGTTAGGGTTACATAGAGTCGGTTACAATGGTAGAATCTTGAATATCCGCATCGCCAAGCTTGCCTTCCACGCCAAGGAAAGTCCCATCCGGACACGGGACGAAGTCTTCAATCTTGTATCTTCATAGTCCAGGAGTCCGGCTGAAGGTATAGTCCGGCTACCCGAACACCCCCTAATCCAGGACTCCCCAGTAGCCCCTGAACCAGGCTTCAATGACGACGAGTCCGGCGCGCAAATTGTCTTCGGCATTGCAAGGCGGGTTCCTCCTCCAAGTCCTTCATAGAAGATTGTAAACACCAAGAGTAGTGTCCGGTTCTGCAAAATAAGTTTCCACATATTGCCATAGAGAGAATAATATTGACACAAATCAAATCTGCTGGACGTATTCCGCAGTGCGTCATCACACTACGGCCAAGTCCTTTACTTGAATTGTTTTTACTTTTCCGCCTCAGCATGTTTTGCGAGGCGGTTTCCTTGGCACGTCTTGTCAAAGTAGAGATCGTGTGCCCTTTTTACGGGATTCTCATCAATACGGACGTGGGTAACCCTAACTGCGCCGTTTACCACGGTGCTTGGGAGGCAAGCGAGTTTTACTAGGCAGGTGGGGACGCACAACCGCATCCGCCCATATAAGGGGATAAGGATCGACGTTTTTACCTACGCCTTCTTCCTCCTTTGCCTATCCATCTCCTGCACACTCGAGCTCCAACGCCCAAGCCCGCACTTCCCACCTCAACCTTCTCCAGCAATGTACGGAGCGGGAGGCAAGTGGATTGTCTCCTCCGTCACGGAGGGCCATGTCAAAAAGCTAAGGAAGGCCGGATATTTGTCCAAAGACATCGCGCACCGGCTTCCCGAGGAGGGGAAGCTTCTCCCCACCCCAAGGCCCCACGAGAGGGTAGTATTCCTTCCCCACTTCCTCTGCGGACTGGGTTTTCCACTTCACCCATTCGTCCAGGGGCTCATGTTCTACTACGGCCTGGATTTCCATGATCTGGCCCCGAACTTCATCCTCAACATCTCGGCGTTTATCGTCGTGTGCGAGGCTTTCCTCCACATCCGCCCCCATTTCGGCCTCTGGCTCAAGACCTTCAACGTCAAGCCCAAGGTGGTGTGCGGCAGCCAGGCGGAGTGCGGAGGAGCCATGGCGGGCAAGATTGCCAACGTCCTGTGGTTCGAGGGCTCCTTTGTAGAGGCCCTAAAGGGGTGGCAAGCCGGGTGGTTTGACATCACCGAGCCGCGCGATCCGAAATGGATCGCAGCCCCCGAGTTCCGATCCGGACCCCCCACGCGGCTCATGTCCTGGAAAGAGACGGGCCTATCATGGGGTAACGAGGAAGAGGTGACCGAACTGAAGACATGCATCCATTCCCTGGTAAACAAGCCAATCAGGCTTGTAAATGTAGTCCAGGTCATGCTCGTTCGCCGAATCTTCCCGTGCCAACAACGGGACTGTACTCTGTGGGAGTTCGACCCGGCACAGCACCGAACCCTTAACAGGCTCTTTGACACGATGTATGAAGACGTCTGGAAGGCGCTAATCAAAGGTGCCAGGGCTCCCGCATCCGCTTTCGAGGACCGCGGATACAGCTCGTAGCGTCACGCTAGCGAGGTAAGCTATCTTCACCTTTTACAGGATGTTCAGCTTTTTTCATAGTTTAACTCTATGCGGGATCTAAACTCCCTTACCTTTGACAGGCTTGGCGGGCGATATCCGGACCGATTAACTGTCCGGCTCCTTTGCCCGAAGACCCAGCCCCAGCTCTACTAGTGAAGCTGCTGGCTCCGGCGCCTTATGTGGTGCCGGAAAAGAAGGCCAAGAAGAAGAAGACCACGGGGACTCGAAAGAGTGCCCGTAACGTGGTGGGGTCAGACTCGTCATCCGACGAGTCCGAGACGCACTCCTCCCGTGGAGACGAGGAGGAGGAAGAAGAAACCTCTCCCCCTCCAGCGGGGGGAGGAAAGAAGAGGAAGGCCGCCCCAGTAGGGGGGGGGGGCGAAGGGTCCAAGAAGAGGAAAACCCCTCCGCCGGACTACGCCCCCGACGCCGACGAGGACGAAGAGGAGTGGCCGGACAGGGCCAGGCGTCCGGCGAAATCGGAAGTATTCGGATACCAGAGTAACTCATGATATTCCTTTTGTTGCACAGCTTTCCCTAATGTCGAATATAATCATGCAGCCCGCCCTGGGCCGAACTCAACGAGTTGTCGAGCAGCTCCCTGGATTCATCGGACGTGAACTCAGTTCCGCCCGCTGTCTCCCCCCGCGCTGCGGATGACGCCGAAGTGGCATCGCAACGAGCTCCGGGGCAGGAGGAGGTGGTCCTGGAGGAGCCGCAAGGCGACCTCCCGGACTCCAGGAGTAAAGGGGACAAGACCCCCCAGGGCTCCAAGTCCGGCTTTATGCCGGACACCGCACCGGAATCTTCAACAGTTCCGGACTGTGGTAGGCAAACTCCTTCCAAGAGGAGCAAGTCTTCTGAGCCGGCGGCCTCCGTCCAACCGGAGGTGCCGGACAATCTGCTGGAGGTTCTTGATGGCGCCTCCATCGACGAGGAGCACCGTACTATTATGAGTACAGTGATCCAGAAGGTTCAGTCCGCCAAGAGCGGACTGACTGAAGCTTGCGCTAGCCTTCTAATAGGCTTCGAGGTAAGTAAAAGCATATAAAAATAGTACCGCATAGACAGTAGCCCTTGATGCTCTGTTTGGCGTTCGGAAAGAAAAGCCGAATAGAGGATCTAGTAAATTTCGCAGGAGTCTAACAATAAAGAGTCAATATGCGTGTGCAGGCTTCACTGCTATCCCCCGCCGTACTGACTCCGGAGGTGGGTGTCCTGAAACAGGACCTCAAGCGGACCGAGCAAGAGCTCGGCCTTGCCAAGCGGCAGCTCGAGGAAAAAGAAGGTAGGAAATACCTTACAGAAAAAGTGCCTATAGAGAGGCGTGATTGCAAAAAATAACAGGACTGCACTGCTTATTATAGGGGCCACGACTGAGGTGGCGACCCTCAAGCAGGCGTTGTCCGAGGCCGAAAAGAAAACGGCCGCGGAGCGCACCGAGCGAGAGAAACTTGGGCCTCAGGTCGGCGAGGTGCAGCAAGAGCTTCAGGCTCTCATGAAAAAACATGAGAGTTTGGAGCTTGAGTCAAAGACCCAAGCGTCCGAGCTCGCGGCGGCCCTTGAGACTGCCAAGTCTGCCAAGGCCGAAGCCCAAAAGGCCCTCCAAGAGTTGGAGGAGGTGAAGAAGATAGCAGCGGGTAAGGCATTCTTTATGCAAAGCAGAAATATAAAAGTAAACTACTTGTTACTTACCTGAATCCGGAGTTCTCCAGGGGCATTCATAGATCTTCCCCATAGCGTATCCGACACCGCCGCATTCTACCGAGCTGAAGAGGGCAGCTCGACGGAGAAGGTGTTCTGGTCTCAGTATGCTGAGGCCAGACACCCTGTGCCCTTGAGCGACCAGCTGAAACAGCTGGTCGAGCTCCATAAGGCGGCTGAACAGGCCATGAAGGGCTTCATAGTTCGGCTGTGGCCCGGGGAGGCCCTGCCTGGGAGCTACTTCGGGCTGGTGCGGCGGCTGGTGGAGGCCTGTCCAAGGCTCGAGGTCATCAAGCGCTCCGTCTGCATCGAAGGTGCCCGTCGGGCCCTTGCCCGTGCAAAGGTGCACTGGGGTAAGCTGGACGGTGAGAAGCTTGTGAAGGACGGGCCGCCGCCAGGGAAGGAGCATCGCAAGCTCGAGAACTATTACAAGGATGTTCTTGCGGGTGCCCGCCTTGTGGCGGATGAATGTACCAAGGATGTAATTTTTGAATAAACTCGCTCGTTTTTATCCTGTGCGCTGAAAACTTGTTCATAGGAGCTTAAGCAATGCTTGTTGAATTTAAAATATTATTTTCTGTGCGGCCGTTTATCAAAAAATTAAGAGATGGCCAGTCGTCGGCTTCTGCCCCCATGCCACTAGTGCTGGGGTGTTCGGGATAAACCTGAGCGCTCTTTTTCCCATAGTTGGGTCCTTCGAGGGAGGCGCTCAGCACAACGAACCAGGCAATTGGACTATAATGCTTGAACACTCTCACTTAGCCATAGAACTTTATAATTTTAAATTTCGGCGAAGCCCCTAGTTCGGAAGATCGAGTTCGGGGCGCTATCCATGCCTTGGCCGGGGTTATCCAGCTCCTCGCTCGAAGCGGCATAAGCCTTTAGGGACTCGAAAAACCTCTCGAACAGCGACCGGTCTCTCGCCTCATCATGACAGTCAGTTTTAGCTTTCTCCACTGAGGTGCTTAACCCAGCTCAACCGGGGCACAATCGCAGTGGTTCTCCTAGTGCTACCTTAGCCGATATAGCGGAACGTAAGGCACCAAAACATAGGAGCTGGGCAAACCCAACTATTAACCCAAATCATGATTGGGAGCCGATGCATATAGCGCTATAAGTTCGGGGTGCCGCACTTGTGAAAGTGTACGGACTTCTCACACCGTATTAAAGGGTACTGAAGCCCCTGGCGTACTTGCCGTACCACAGTGTATGGGTGCAACATGTCATTAATGAACATATATAAAAGAGAGTAATGAAAAACGGACAAAAGCTATGCATTATTTATATAAAGGCTATTTATCAAAGCCGAACGATACAAATAGTGCGGTAAGCAAAAGATATTGGACTATTCAGTATGTCCTGACCAGGGGCAGGCCGCGGAATTGTATTTAAAACAGGTATACTGCTCGTAACAGAGACCACCTGGGAGTTCCATAATGCGGCATGGCTTGTCTGCCTCCCTGGATCTTGCATCACTTATGCGGCAATCGAATTGCCGAACAGGTCGTCCGAAGTATGGAGTCCTGAAAGTAATAAAAAATTAAAAAAAAGAATCCGGCAGCCCCTAGTACGTTTTAAGCCGTATTTTGGGCGTGACGTTATTGTGCCCCTTCCCCTGTGCCCATGGTATTTCAAGGGCGTAGTTATGTACGCGAGGTACTAGTTTCGCTATGTCGCGGAAGCTGGGGTTGGGGCTGCATTGCTACTCTTGCTCAGAGTGTGCCAGGCGGTCCTGCGGTGGGCTACTCCGGGCGCGCTTGGCAGTGTCTGGCTTTTTAATGGCCGGACTGGAGAATTGCCTGAGAAGGCTACTTTGTACCTCCGCTGCGAGAGCCGCCGTAGGCTCCTCCGTACGAAGGGAGTGTTCGGTGTTTCCGTTGACCGTAATTACTCCTCGAGGGCCTGGCATCTTGAGTTTGAGGTATGCGTAGTGTGGCACCGCATTGAACTTTGCGAATGCGGTTCGTCCGAGCAGGGCGTGATAGCCACTGCGAAACGGGACTATATCGAAGATTAACTCTTCGCTTCGGAAATTGTCCGGGGATCCGAAGACCACGTCAAGTGTTACTGAGCCTGTACAGTTGGCTTCTACACCTGGTATAACGCCTTTAAAGGTCGTTCTTGTGGGCTTAATCCTTGAGGGATCTATGCCCATTTTCCGCACTGTATCCTGATAAAGCAGGTTTGGGCTACTGCCGCCATCCATGAGGACTCTTGTGAGATGAAATCCGTCGATGATTGGGTCGAGAACCAACGCGGCGATGCCTCCATGACGGATGCTAGTGGGATGGTCCCTTCGATCAAAAGTGATCGGGCAGGAGGACCATGGGTTGAACTTTGGGGCGACTGGCTCTATCGCGTATACGTCCCATAGCGCACGCTTCCGCTCCCGCTTAGGAATGTGGGTTGCGTATATCATGTTCATCCTCTGCACTTGTGGGGGAAAGCCCTTCTGTCCATTGTTGTTCGGCGGCTTGGGCTCCTCGTCATCGCTGTGCAGCCCCTTGTCTCTGTTTTCGGCCCTTAATTTGCCTGCCTGCTTGAACACCCAACAATCCCTGTTAGTGTGATTGGCTGGCCTTTCAGGGGTGCCATGTATCTGGCACAAGCGATCGAGTATTCGGTCCAAACTGGACGGGCCCTGAGTATTCTTTTTGAATGGCTTTTTCCGCAGCCTTTGAATCCGGCATTGACTGCCGTGTCTTCATTGTTGTCGCTGTTAACGTGGCGTTTTTGCTTATTCCGACGTGTCCTGCCACTTTTGTCCTTGGTATCCGAATTACCAGGGTTCTTTGATAAGTTGTTACTGCGAGCTAGCCAGCTGTCTTCTCCCGTGCAAAAGCGGGTCATGAATGTCGTGAGGGCTGCCATGGATTTCGGCTTTTCCTGTCCCAGGTGCCGGGCAAGCCACTCGTCGCGGATGTTATGCTTGAAGGCTGCTAGGGCCTCTGCGTCCGGACAGTGGACTATCTGGTTTTTCTTTGTTAGGAACCGTGTCCAGAATTGCCTGGCCAATTCTTCTGGCTGCTGAATTATGTGGCTTAAGTCGTCGGCATCTGGTGGTCGCATGTAAGTGCCCTGGAAGTTGTCGAGGAATGCGGCTTCCAGGTCCTCCCAAGAACCGATTGAGTCTGCTGGCAAGCTGTTAAGCCAATGCCGGGCCGGTCCTTTAAGTTTGAGCGGGAGGTATTTGATGGCGTGTAGATCATCGCCGCGTGCCATGTGGATGTGAAGGAGATAATCCTCGATCCATACCGCCAGATCTGTTGTGCCATCGTATGATTCGATGATTACGGGTTTGAAACCCTCTGGGATTTTATGATCCATTACTTCATTCGTGAAGCATAGCGGGTGTGCGGCGCCTCTGTACTAGGCTGTATCATGACACAGCTCGGAAGAGCTATGTCTGTTGTGTTCGGCCCAGCCGGATTTGTTGTATCCGGAGTGAAGATCATTGTCACATGCCGTAGGGCGCCTGCGCAATCCGTAGATCGATCTTGTTTGTCTTGCCTTATCCTCCATTATGTCTCGCAGGTCGGGCGCATTTTCCCGTGCCTTAGTTAAGCGGCTTCGGGGCATGGCTTGGGTGGAGGGCTGAGAGGCCTCTCTGTCACGGCCGCGAGGTGGCCGATCTGCCATGTCATGCACTGGTGATGTAGGTGCTTCTTCCTCTGATTGGGGTAGCGGCCTGCGCTTCGGGTAACTCTTGGAGGGGCGTTTGAGTTCATACTCTTCGGCCGCAAGGACTTCAGTCCATCTGTCAGCTAGCAAATCTTGGGCAGCTCTAAGCTGTTGCTGTTTTTTCTTGAGGCTGCTTGCCGTGGCTAAAAGCCTGCGTTTAAAACGCTCTTGTTCGGCGGGGTCTGATGGTATGACGAATTCGTCGTCATCGAGGCTTGCCTCGTCTTCGGAGGGAGGCGTATAGTTATCATCCTCGACCTCTCGGTCTGCCGCTCTCCCATGAGGGCTGGCTTCTCCATCTTCCTATGCCGAATCTTGCTGAGGTGGGTGTTCTTCGGCGCTATCCAGGGTAGTATTATCTCCCGTGCCGGAATCACCGCTTTTGCTTTGGCGGGATTTAGAGCGGCGCCGCTGACGCCGGCGCTTTGGCTGTTTCTTGGGGGCGTCATCCCCCACTGTTCCATCGCCATCTCCATCTTTTGGAGTATCCACCGTATATATGTCATATGACGAGGTGGCCTTCCAGCGCCCTACAGGTGCTGGTTCCTGTTCATCTCCTACATCGTCGTCCAGGACGTCGATGTCTTCGGAGCTGAAGTCAAGCATGTCGGTTAGATCGTCGACAGTGGCTACAAAGTGGGTGGTGGGTGGGTTTTGAATTTCCTTATCGTCCGTATCCCACCCTCGCTGATCGTAGTCCGGCCAGGGCTCTCCTGATAAAGAGAGAGACTTAAGAGAATTCAGGATGTCACCAAAAGGCGAATGCTGAAAGATGTCTGCGGCGGTGAACTCCATTATCGGCGCCCAATCGGATTCGATTGGCAGGGGCGCGGGGGGTTCGGAGTCCGGGGAGGAGTCTGGATCCTCGGAGTCACGGGTCGTGCAGAGTGCGGGGCTGGAGTTCGGCTCGATCGCCTCTGAGATTGCAGCCCCTGAGGCAGCGTCCAACCGCTGATCCTCGATCAGCGCAGTAGGCTCCGAATCAATGGTCGAAACCGATGCGTGTGCGGCCTCCAAGGCGCTGTTCGGCGGCAGAGCTATATCATGCCCATCGAGACAGTGCGGCGCGCTTGGCTGTGGCTTGAATCCGTCGAAGATCAAGTCCCCATGGATGTCAGCCGTGTACTTTAGGCTTCCAAACCTGACTTGATGGCCAGGGGCGTAGCTTTCGATCTGCACCAGGTGGCCGAGCGAATTGGCCCGCAGAGCGAAGCCGCCGAAGAAGAAGATCTGTTCGGGGAGAAAAGTCTCACCCTGGACCGTATCGTTGTTGATGATCAAAGGAGCCATCGGGCCTAAAGGCGACGACACAGAGGAACTCTCAATGAAAGCACCAATGTCGGTGTCAAAACTGTCGGATCTCGGGTAGGGGGTCCCGAACTGTGCGTCTAGGCCGGATGGTAACAGGAGACAAGGGACACGATGTTTTTTACCCAGGTTCGGGCCCTCTCGATGGAGGTAATACCCTACTCCTGCTTGATTAATATTGATGATATGGGTAGTACAAGAGTAGATCTACCACGAGATCAAGGAGGCTAAACCCTAGAAGCTAGCCTATGGTATGATTGTTGTGTATGGAGTTGATTGCCTATGGACTACAACCCTCCGGTTTATATAGACACCGGATAGGGTTAGGGTTACATAAAGTCGGTTACAATGGTAGGAGATCTTGAATATCCGCATCGCCAAGCTTGCCTTCCACGCCAAGGAAAGTCCCATCCGGACACGGGACGAAGTCTTCAATCTTGTATCTTCATAGTCCAGGAGTCCAGCTGAAGGTATAGCCCGGCTACCCGAACACCCCCTAATCCAGGACTCCCTCAACCGGGGTGCTATATCCACCAAGAGGTAGCACTGTTTTATTTGAAGACCGTGTTTTTAGTCCTCTAGATACTGGCATCACCCGCTCCAATTCAAATGGCTGATAAACAGGAAACCTTGTTGAATGTATAGACATTGTATGAGAAACAGATGCAATAGATAGTGTGGAAAAAAGAGGGCATGAAATAGTTGACATGTATATTGTTTAACTAAAATGGATAGCATGTCATAATGTCACATATATGATGTCTATCTAAACTGGATAGCATAGCATAACATAATTCAAAGATATGATGAATAACTAAATAGGATCGCATGACATAATTCACCTACATGTTATCTAAGTAATCAGGATCGCATCATTTAATTCACATATGTGATTTATATGCTAAACAGAGGGCATTTGATATGATGTCTGAACTAAGAACATGGTGTTGAATATTGTGTGTATGATGTCTAAACTATGCAATGCAAGACACCGTATGCATGATATGAGCAGTATAACCATGCCAAGTTAGAGCATACACCTTAGTGGGGGAATAGGTCTGGTCATCTGTCTCTGAATCCATCTCTGAGGAGCTTGTGATGGCCTGGCTTATTAGGGATGATAGACTACTCATATTAATAAGGAATTCCTTCTTTTCTGGTAGCCCGTTCGGATAGAACTCCAATGTTAAGCGTGCTCAGCTTGGAGTAGTGTCACGATGGGTGACCGACTGGGAAGTTGCTCCCGGGTGCGCATGAGTGAGGACAAAGTGCGCAGAAAAGACTAGTATTGATCTGTGGGGCCAGTCTAGATCCCGCCAGGAGTAACGACTACCGGCGGGTGTGTCCGGGGCGTTACAAGTTGGTATCAGAGCCGACCCTCGCGATTACACGGATGGTTGTGGACAGGTGCGTGGTCATGTTGTTCATGACGTTTGTGACCCGTCGTGGCACCCGGCATGGCACATGTACCGGACTGGATGCACAGACGTATGTGCCAAGAGGGAACGTTCCTATGGCCCGACGAGGACGTCGGTTCCTCTAAGTGGGGGTGTATGTGATGGCCTGGCTTATTAGGGATGATAGACTACTCATACAAATAAGGAATTCCTTCTTTTCCGGTAGCCCATTCGGATAGAACTCCAAAGTTAAGCGTGCTTAGCTTGGAGTAGTGTCACGATGGGTGACCGACCGGAAAGTTGCTCCCGGGTGCGCATGAGTGAGGACAAAGTGTGCAGAAAAGACTAGTATTGATCCGTGGGGCCAGTCTAGATCCCGCCAGGAGTAACGACTACCGGTGGGTGTGTCCGGGGCATTACAGAGCTATCGGGACACAACAAGAGATCTTGTTCGACAGGTAGCACTGTCTGCTATGAAGGCCTTATTTTCACTCCAGATTTTTCCATCTCCCACCCAAATGGTTGATTCATAGGAAGAGTAGTTTAATGTACAAACATTGTCGACAAATGGAAATGTAATGAAGAAAAGGATGGGCAAGATATCATTCAAATATATGATGCCTGGTTAACAGGATGGCATTGCACATTTCACATATATTATGGCTCGCTAAAAGACATGAGACTGCATAACTCCTATATATGATATAGAAACTAAACAAGTGGCATTACAGAACATGTCTAAACTAAGCAGATGACATATATGATGTTAAAAGTAGGCACTGCAAGGCAACATATGCATGATATGACTAACATCATCATGCCAAGGTAGAGCAAACACCTTGGGGGGTAAATAGGAGTGGTCAGCGGCGTCCGAATCTGCCTCAGAATAGATATCTTCCTCTGGATTACAATCTGGAGAGGGGTGGGGAGGGTTTGCCATTGAACCCACCATGGAGCGATGTCTGCATGACATTGTATTGCGCGCAAAACTCTTCTCTTTTTCTCTACATGTTCAGCATGATTGTGTACAATATCTGACATGCATACGAAAAAATATGGTGAGATTATGTAAGGAGAGCATGCAGAAATTTAGAGTGATGGTAACAACCAGTGGATCGATGTTTTTCCGTTGAACCAAAATGGCCCTAATGGATCGACGTGAATGTATAGTAATGAGTGATGCAACAAGTGTACAACCTCTTTGCCGTAGCCGTGTCGACCTCAGCATCATTGGGTTGGTCGCTGAAGCAGTTGAGGAAGAGGTGGCTGTTGGAGGTGTGGAGGAAGATCTGAGGAATCTGTAGACGGTGTCCAGGGCACTGCTCTGTTTGACGGATCGTTCTGTCGTTGGAGCAGCTCCGGTGAGCCATAAGACGTCAAGGCCGAAGCAGCACAAGACAGACATCATCAATCTCAAGTGGGATTCTAATAGCATCTCCAATAGATGATGTAAAATGGATGTAAAATTAACATCACCAAAAACCACCTGACTACAACAGATGAGGTAAAAACTGTTGACTCTGAACTTAACTGTCGAAACTGAAATTTACTATGGAATCTGAATGCTATAGTCGAAACTGAACGCAATGGTAGCAGAGAGGCACTTGACATGTAGTTTAGGGAGGGCCTGCAGTTCATCTTCAACCTGCACCCCCCTGAGCCACCAGCCACCACCAACCGAACCGCCGGCCCCAGCGCCGCCTCGCCGCCCCAAAACAACTCGCCACCGCCGCCCCGACCAGCCCTCTAGGCCCCCCGCCCCCACCCTGAACCCCAAGATAGATAGTGGGGTACCTCTCTGGCGAGCCCCCGTCCCTGCTGCGAGTGGTTCTTCCTTAACTCCGGCAAGCCCCCCAATCCCTGAAAATCGACTGACCCAAAAGTCGATTCAGTCGACTGAAGTGTAGCTTAATCAGAGCAGAGCATCAGCACGAGCGAGGGGGAGAGCAGCAACATCAGCTGGGCGAGCGAGCGATCGAGCGAGAGCTGGAGCACCAGCAGCAGATCCGGCTGGTATGGACGCCGCCACCGAAGGGGCCTCGCACTGGGGGAGAGCCGCCGTGGAGATGTCGCCCGCGGTGCCAGCTTCAAGGTAGCCGCTCCATGGGGGTGCGGGATGGAGCACCGTCGGCGCTGGGAGGTCGCGTTAAGGAGAAGGTGTGATGCGATGAGTGTACAACCTCTTTGGTGGCGCCGAGTAGGCCTCAGCTTCGTCCGAGGAGTCAATGAGGATGCTGCGATTCCGGTGGAGCAGGTTAAGGCGACGCTGTGGGGATGGAGCAGCCGCGATAGACGAGGCGATCGTCGGAGAAGCTCCTTGGAGGTGGAGGACGGGGCGGCTGAACCGGCGGGACGGCGAGATGGACGACGGATCCTCATCTGGGGAGGTGGACGAGGGACGTCGAGCTGTTGCGCTGGACGACGTCGTCGAGGAAGAGGCTCCGGCTAGGCAGCGGTGACGTGGCGGACGGAGGAGGGTGGGGTTTCGCGGCTGGAGCGGAGAGGTTATGGCAGCCTGGGATTTCGAATGGCAAAAAGTGGATGATGGGAGGGGGTGAAGCATGACTTAGGAATGCGCTTGTCCAAAATGTAGGGTGTGTTACAAAAGTACCCCCCACCGATTTGAACCAGCGGCCCTTTCGGCTCAGGGTTAGAAGGGGGATTTCGCGTGTCGGGATTTGGCAGCTGGAGGGAGTTTTCGCGCGCGTTGTAATTTCGGGATAGCAAGGCGCGGGTTGTGAAGGCGCCAGTTTTGGGAGCACGATATCTGAATTTTCAGGATATAACAAGACGCGGGTTGAATTTTAGGGACAAGCCTAATGTGTAGTAATATTGTACTTGTACGTACCAAATCAATTCGCACTTCCCTTAACCAAAAAGAAAACAAAAAAATAAAACTATTCACACCACACAAAGAGAGAGTCTTGCCCCGTTTTACTATACAAATGCTATTCAAAGCTACTCCCTCCTTCCATCTATATAGGGCCTAATGCATTTTTCGATGCTAACTTTGACCAAATATTAGAGCAATGATATATGACATGCAACCTACACAAAGCACACCGTTAAATTCATCTATGAAAGGTTCTTTCAATGATATACTTTTCACATTGTGCATGTCATGTACTATTAATCTTGTCAATAGTCAAAGGCGGTCTTAAAAATCTCATTACGCCCTACATAGATGGAAGGAGGGAGTATGAATCCATGTTATGTCCGATTAAATTTTTTCGCTTGCTGTATAATGCATGTAACCTACTCATACCAACATTTTAGTGCATTCCAAATGTCTATACTACCGCTTCAATTCGAACTAAATTTGAATTCGTTTCTCTATTTCAATAAGAATCTACAATCATGATTGTTGCCAACTTCAACCATCATAGTTTCCTTGCTATCCGCTAGATATAAATCAAACGACCTATAATGCAGGATGGCAGGCACACCATCATCAACAACTCTGTTTTTTATAAGAGTAGAGATAAAACATATTAAATGTAGTATACCATGTTCATAACCACACCATGTGTATCACCGTTATATATATTCACACATCCGTCGGTTTGAAACACTATGATAAATTCTTCAAATATCCAAATTTGCTTTTTATAATGAAGTATATATATGATCTCTATTCGTCTTTTACACCCACACAACCCTCTTATCTTTGTAGCTAGCGCTAACTTTCTCTTGTGCATGCACACGCCCGCATCCCTCTCACCCTCCCTCAACATTCTCTAGCTCCATAGTGCAAATTCGTCTTTTCACTTTAGGTCGTTCACCCAGGGTGTGTGTAGGCCCCCGAGCTCCTTCTTTAGGGCACACATCGATCGATATGCCTCTCTAGCCAGGTGTGCCTAGCACAAACACAAGCTTCCCCTCTTCTCTTGTCACCGTCCATGCCTCACTCCCACCACTCTTTTCATCATTCTCGTCCTCGCACACTCCTCCCCCTCGATATAGTATGCCTCTCGTACCACCTCCTACATGCATCCATCTCTCTCTATCCTTCTCCTCGTGCCTCATTTGCTTCTAACACACATGCATGTATACAGATCGATCTCCCAACATATACCTAGATCGACTTTAATTACCCCCCATCGATCGATGTACCTCACAAGTTATGTCTCTCCTTTATCTTACGAAGGGTGATTGATCTTCCTATGTAGTTATGTCTGCTTACCACAGCCACATCGTCCCCCCTCATCATTCGTGCATGCCTCCTGACCCGTCTCTCACACGCACATGCACAGACAACAAGCAGCCATCTCCTCTCTTATTGATATTGCGGGCGTGCCCTCCGTTTGTCTAGCAAGCCTATCCCACCATTTGTTACAAGCAACTCCACTACCACCCCCTCCAACACTCTAGCTCTGTCTGTCTCCCAACCTTATTCATCTCCTACACATATGCATGGATCTCGATCGATCTCCCTTAATACATGAGGCAGATCGATCTCCTTAATACATGAGGTAGGCCTCTCTCCTCGTCCACACATATACCCGCCATTGTACCTCTATAGTTAATTGGGCCTCCCTCTTCCCCCACCACACACGGATAGTCGAGCGCTGCAGGTAGGTATCCATGCCGCAGAGACAAACTGCGCATGTCCCATCTCATGTTCCAGTAGGCCAACCACTCTATATCTTTGACGCGGGCACACACAAATTTGATGGCACTCTTTATCGATCGCGCGCGCGTGCACACACACATCATCCCTCTCTTCGATTCTATGGACACCTCAAGCCGATGATACCTCCACTCTCTTCTCGTGGATCGCCCCCTCTCTATATATATGTTATATCCAGGACTCTATTTCACACACATTGCATATGTTAAATTATTTGATTGACCCCCCCCCCCAAAAAAAACTCTCAAGAACCCACACACTGTATCTCTCTAGGTTTGTATCTCTCTCACACAACCCCACGCAGGTGGTGTATGTATACAAGAAGAGAATAGGTGCACCGTGCACGTACTCACGCTTCGTGCCCAGCCACACCCGCGCGGGTACACGGTGGAGCTCATTTCTTTTCGAAATGGCAGCCCACGTGCTAATTTGAACGTCTGTAGCGGTTGTTTACCTAGGGAGGTCGTGTACCACGCGTGCACGAAACAAAGTTCGACTTGACGCGTTGCCGCGTTATTTTTAAATAAAGTTATAGCGCTCAATGGCACGTACACAGAATATAAAATGATTTTTATGGAGGAAAAGGGAGTCCGCTCTTCAGAGTATCTCACACAAGGCTTCGGTGGTCTCTCTCTCTCACCGTTGGTCACTGATCCGACCGCATCCCGTCCGTCGGGGGAAAGGGAGTGCAGTGGACTCTGTAACACCCACGATGCGACTATATCTCCCACGTGTCGAGGCACGACTTAGAGGCATAATCGCATTGAAGGCATATGTCGCAAGTTAGGCAATCTTCACAACATCCCATGTAATATAGATAATAAAAGGGGAGATAACATAGTTGGCTTACACTCGCCACGTCAATCAAGTACATAAATAACATTACATCATTCAGACACTCATGGCCCGACTACGGCGCCAAAATAAAAGATAACCCAACATGCAACACGGTCCCGATCACCCCAACTAGGCACCACTACTGATCATGAGGAAAGTAAACATAGTATCGTTGAGAGTCCTCGTCGAACTCCCACTTGAGCTCGAGCGCGCCACCTGGAGCGGGATCATCAGGCCCTACATCTGATGTAATAGTAATCTATGAGCCATAGGGACTCAGCAATCTCGCACCCTCGCGATCAAGACTATTTAAGCTTATAGGTAAGGCAAGGTAAATATGTGGAGCTGCAGCAAGCGACTAGCAAATATGGTGGCTATCCTGTTCGCAAAAGAGAGCGAGAAGAGGAGGCAAAGCGCGAGCGAGAAACTAGAGAGCAACCTGCGCAAGCATTACTGCAACACTGTGTCCACTTCCCGGACTCCGCCAAGAAGAGGCCATCACGGTAACACACTCAGTTGATTCTTCTTAATTAAGTTAAGGTTCAAGTTATCTACAACCGAACATTAACAAATTCCCATCTGCCCATAACCGCGGGCACGGCTTTCGAAAGTTCAAATCCCTGCAGGGGAGTCCCAACTTAGCCCATGACAAGCTCTCACGGTCAACGAAGGAATAGACCTCCTCCCGAGACGTTCCGATCAGACTCGGTACCTTGGTTCTTCAAGACACTTCTACAGGTTAAAACAAATCCAGCAACACCGCCCGAATGTGCCGACAAATCCCGATAGGAGCTACACATATCTCTTTCTCAGGGCACACTCAAATTGTCTAAACTTCTGGTAGGCCAGCCCAGAGTTTCCCCTGGTAGCCACCGGCGGCTGACGAGTTGGACCAACACTCAGAGGAGCACTGGCCTGGGGGGGGGGTTTAAAATAAGATGACCCTCGGGCTCCGGAAACCCAAGGGGAAAAAAGAGGCTAGGTGGCAAATGGTAAAACCAAGGTTAGGCATTGCTGGAAAAGCTTTAATCAAGGCGAACTATCAAGGGGTTCCCATTATAACCCAACCGCGTAAGGAATGCAAGAATCCGGGAACATAACACCGATATGACGGAAACTAGGGCGGCAAGAGTGGAACAAAACACTAGACGAGAGGCCGAGCCTTCCACCCTTTACCAAGTGTATAAATGCATTAAGATAACCAGATAATATAATGATATCCCAACAAGTAAATAAATGTTCCAACAAGGAACGGTCTTCAATCTTCACCTGCAACTAGCAACGCTATAAGAGGGGCTGAGCAAAGTGGTAACATAGCCAATCAACGGTTTGCTAGGACAAGGTGGGTTAGAGGTTTGACATGGCAATTTGGGAGGCTTTAAAGCAAGTGGTAGGCATCGTAGCATTGGCATAGCAAAAGAGCGAGCAAACTAGCATAGCAAAGATAGTAGTGATTTCGAGGGTATGATCATCTTGCCTGCAAAGTTGTCAGAGTTGACTGGATCCTCGAAAGCAAACTCAACGGGCTCCTCGTTATCAAAATCGTCTCCCGGCTCTACCCAAACAATACAAACAAGCAAACAGAACACAATCAACCACGTGCAAAGCTCAAACAATATGATGCACAGATGGTATGCTATGCGGGATGCGATGCGGGATGCATATGCAAGATTTGACAAGGGATGCATGAACCTGGCCTCAACTTGGGAATCCAAGTGTGCCACTGGAAAGATGAGATGAAATCGATTGAAAAATATATAAATAACACCGGAATCGGAGTTACGGTTTGGAAATGGCAAGCGATTCAAATATGACACAGGTCTGCGATTTACAGCAAGTAGCCATCTAAATGTAATGAGATGAATAAGCTACAGCACCCAAACATGGCACAAAAATACATGGCAGGGATGCATTCATGATGCTTAAAAAAAGTCTAGCATTGAGCTACGGCCAAAACATCCATTAACAGGTTCAAACAAGCATGGCAAAAATGCATATGGCAAACAGATTTCAGACTTAGTGAAATTAACACTTGTCTGGAATCTCAGATCAGGTAGCACTCTTTGGAGCAACAAAACTACATGCTACAGGACCTGAACATGGAAAAGTAAAGCATGGCACGGAGCTACTCAAAGATCTTAACAAAAGTCCCTTAGTGACCTTGAGCCAAAAGGGATCAGAAAATACAATTGCAAGCATGTGAACATGGCAAAAACATAATCAGTTCTCAGACTTAGTGAAAACTGGAGCACGCTGAAAACAGATATCAAGTAGGAATGTTTGCGAGCTCGATGCACTCACTACGGAGCAAGTCATGATAATCTAAGAATACACCCATCAAGAATACACAAAAATCAAGCTAGACATGGCAAGAACAACAACATAGCATGCACGGATCAACTACAACATCATCGGCAAAATCGCTAACAAGTAGACAATCTGCCCAGATTCACGAAGTAGCAAAAGTAGAGCTCGATTGACTCAAGCTAGGGTGCTCCATAATTGCAAAAAAAGACATGGATGGATAGATCACTACAAGATTAACAAAACATCCTTACTGATCATCCTCAAAAGAGGCACGGATCACTAGGAAACAAAATGAACATATGGCCATATGAGATAAACAGCTCAAGGACTTGGTGGAAATGCTAAATCCCTGAAATCAGCATTACCAAGTGCCTCACTTTGCAAGCTTGTGCTAGTCACCACACACATCAAAAAAATACATGGGTTGCACCTTTGGAAATATGGAAAAACCCTTAACAAAACATATGTAGAGCTCATGGGCATATCATGCACACAATAATCATGGCAAAAATGACAAAATCCTAAATGAAGTAGCAGATCTGACAATTATCCCAAGTATCCCTCTTCTAACAGCATTTCGGGCATCAAGATGAACTCAAATGAAAATGATGCAATGGAATGAAATGATGTACTCTCTGAGATGAACATTTTGATATGCTATATGCCCAAAACGGAGCTACGGATGCAAAGTTACGACATGATGAACATAGGCACTTGAAACTAGAAAAATCGGGGACTTAGAAGAATTTCGACCTCCGGATCTAGGGTTTGACCCAGGCACACAAAACGAGGCAGCGGCGCTGCTCGCCGGAGATGATGAAGACGGCGGCCGGATCTGGCCGGAGACGAGGTCGGGGAGGCGGCGGCCGGTCGGAGGCGACGCGCGGCGTCGGGGTGCGGCGGTGGCCGTGGCGGCACAGTGCGGCGCCAGCGAGAAGGCGCGGCGGCGCGGCGAACCGCTCCGGCCGGCTCGGACGGCGGCATAGAGGAAGCGGCGGAGGCGGGTGCGCGGGGCGGGAGGGCCTCCCGCTGGCTCGGGCGGGCCTCGGGCGGCGGCGGCGATGTGGGGCTCGCCCGGGCCACGTGGCGGCAGCTGGTTGGTCGGCGGCGGTGGGCAGACGTGTCCGGCCCGATTCGGACACGTCCGGCGGCGAGGGGATCTTTTTTTTAGGGTTATGGGAGGAAGGGGAAAGAGATTTTCGGGGGTGTCTTTAAATAGGCATAGAGGGAGCTAGGAGAGTCCAAATGAGGTGAGGTTTTCGGCCACGCGATCGTGATCGAACACTCTAGATGACGGAGAGGGTTTTGGGCCCACTTGGAGGGGTGTTGGGCTGCAACACACACGAGGCCTTTTCGGTCCCTCGGTTAACCGTTGGAGCATCAAACGAAGTCCAAATGGTACGAAACTTGACAGGCGGTCTACCGGTAGTAAACCAAGGCCGCTTGGCAAGTCTCGGTCCAATCCGGAAATGTTTAATCCCCACACATGAAAGAAAGGTAGAAATGACCACCGGAGGAGAACGAAGCGCCGGAATGCAAAACGGACAACGGGGAAAAAGCTCGAATGCATGAGATGAACATGTATGCAAATGCAATGCACATGATGACATGATATGAGATGCATGACAACGATAACGACACACAGAGACAAAGACCTGAACCCGAGAAAATAAAATAACTTAACGCCGGAAACGGCAAGAGTTGGAGTACAAATTGGGTAAGTTACATCCGGGGTGTTACAACACTCCACCACTACGAAAGGATCCCGTCCTGAGATCTAGGACTGAAAGTACGACGGGTACTCAGAACGGAGGTGATCCTCGCGTTCCCAGGTAGCTTCACGGTCGGAATGGTGTGACCACTTGACTTTGAGGAATTTGATTGACTTGTTGCGAGTCTTGCATTCAGTCTCTTCAAGAATAGCAACTGGGTGCTCACGATAGGAGAGATCTTCTTGGAGCTCAATGTCCTCGAAGTTGACGGTGCGGTCAGGAGTCTTGAAGCACTTTCGAAGCTGAGAGACATGGAACACATCATGAACATTTGCAAAGTTTGAAGGAAGCTCGAGTTGATAGGCGAGGTCGCCTCTCTTGCTGACAATCTTGAAAGGTCCCACGTATCTGGGGGCAAGCTTCCCTTTGATACCAAAGCGACGAGTACCTTTCATAGGAGAGACGCGGAGGTAAACACGATCTCCGATCTCGAAAGCCAAATCACGGTGCTTACTATCATAGTAGCTCTTCTGGCGGGATTGGGCTGCTTTGAGGTTATCTTGAATGACTTTGCACATTTCCTCTGCCTCTGTGATTAAGTCATTACCCAAAAGCTGACGTTCACCGGTTTCAGACCAGTTGAGAGGGGTACGGCACTTCCTGCCATACAGAATTTCAAATGGGGCCTTGCCCGAACTTGCTTGAAAACTGTTGTTGTAGGAGAATTCAGCATAAGGAAGACAATCCTTCCACTTCATGCCGAAGGAGATCACACAAGCCCTGAGCATATCTTCAAGAATCTGGTTGACACGCTCGACTTGACCGCTAGTTTGAGGATGGAAAGCTGTGCTGAAGCGGATGTTGGTGCCCATGGCCTTCTGAAAAGAATCCCAAAACTTGGAGGTAAAGATGCTGCCACGGTCTGAAGAGATCACTTGTGGAATACCGTGTAGAGAGACAATTCGAGAGGTATAGAGTTCCGCCAATTGATCTGCAGTGATTGACTGTTTGATAGGCAGAAAATGAGCCACTTTGGTGAGTTTGTCGATGACAACGAATATAGCATCATTGCCACGCTTGGACTTTGGAAACCCAGTCATGAAGTCCATTTCAATGTGGTCAAACTTCCATTCTGGAATGGCAAGAGGTTGGAGGAGACCCGCTGGCCTTTGGTGTTCTGCCTTCACTCTTCTAC